>NW_004949099.1:17047460-17057721 GCF_000317375.1 Microtus ochrogaster | reverse complement strand
AAAAAAAAAGATAAAATAATTAACAATGTAATTTTGCCTTAAAAATACTACTGTGCTAATAAACCAGGAAACATACTTTTAGGAGTTAATAGAAAGAGATATTCTCTTCACATGCAACTGTTATACTATATAGAGCAAAAGAAACTGGCCATAGAAATACTTGTTTCCTAAGAACAGAACCCCTAGTTAATTCTAAAACTGCAAAAAAGTCTAGTTAGAGTGAGCATACTTTCCTACTACAGAAGCCCTAGACTAGTTAAGAGTGACCACACAGAACCCTAGACTAACTAGAGTGACCACACTTTCTGAATACAGAAGTTCTTACTCTATAGTCAAAGACTTTTCTTTAGTATCATTTTCTGATGATCAGAAAACAAAGCCCAAAATCTCTACTTCATTTTGGCAAAATAATTTTGTTGTGAAGGACTCCAACTCCGCTCTTGTGCTAATAACTTCTTCAATTAGAAGTACCAAAAATCATTTTGAGTTAGCTGGAAGAGATATATTATGAACTTATTCTTAAATTCATACTAGGACACACATACCAAAGATGCAAACAAGGAAAACCAAAATGTACATAATGAGAAACAAGAAGTATTTGTGTCTTTTTTATTTACATATTCAAACTCATTCTCCTTTTAGCTTCTAATCAATTAGGAAGAACTGGATCACAACAAATTTGGAAAGACAGGATAATGTTCCAGATTCCCATCAGGCATCACGTATACTAAAATGAACTAGCAAAATCCCTCCCAAAGAAAAGATCCCTTCTTAAGTGCAGTTCAATTACACATCTTGTAATTTGTACCTTGAAACATTAGTCCTGATTATGGCCATACTAAAAGGCTGGTTCTTTGGGAAATGACCTTATAAAAAAGAACCTATATGAACATGACCAGTTCCTTTATAAGATACTGCAGAGAACCATTCTACTCTTCTTCCATGTTGGATCACAGAGGAAAGGCACAGACCAAGAATAAGGAAATGCATAAAGATGTTGACCACTCATGAAAACAACTGCTGTTTTGACCTTGGACTTTACCAGTAGTCAGAGCTATGATGAATACATTTATGTACTTTATAAGCTAATTTCCTTCTGGTATTTTTTATAGTAGAAGATGCAGATCAAAACAAACTACTTTCATATTTCTATCACAAAATTTGACAATGTTATTAAAACTTTCTAATTGTTACATTTCTGCATTTTTTGTTTATCTTATCATTCCTTCAAGGTCTCCTAGTAAAAACTGAGAAAAATTTCTATATACTTACCACACTTTTTTTTTTTTTTTTTTGGTTTTTCGAGACAGGGTTTCTCTGTGGCTTTGGAGCCTGTCCTGGAACTAGCTCTTGTAGACCAGGCTGGCCTCGAACTCACAGAGATCCGCCTGCCTCTGCCTCCCGAGTGCTGGGATTAAAGGCGTGCGCCACCACCGCCCGGCTTACTTACCACACTTTTGAGATGGGCTACATCCTAGGGCTTCTTGTGATTTCCAACAGGTTAATGCCAGTAAGAAGCAGAAAACAATTACTGTCAGAAAGCATGAAATATTAAACCTGAAGTTAGTGTGGATATAGTGAACTGTCAATAATTTTCCATTAATAATCATCAAATGAAAACATACGTCAGCTTTTAGACATTTCCTTTCTACTCACAGCTATCAGTGGGGTACTTCAAGCAACAGCCCTAGTCTAATGTGACCCATACATATCTCTAGATAAAGATAAATCTGCTGTGTAGTACTCCATTTTGTAAATGTACCACATTTTTCTCATCCATTCTTTGTTCAAGGGGCATTTAGGTTGTTTTCAGGCTCTTGCTATGATAAACAATGCTGCTTTGAACATAGTTCTTCTGGCATGTTTGAGCATCTTTTGGATTTAAACCCAAAAATGATATTACTGGTTCTTGAGGAAGATTGTTACTAATTTTCTGATATTACTAGGTCTTGAGTATGTTAAAGTTAAAACCTTTTTTTATATTTAAACAATAAAGGGGAGGTAATGTGGGATTCCCCCTGTATGCTGTGAATACCATTAGTTAATAAAGAAATCTACCTTGGCGTCTGATAAGGAAGAGTAGATCTAGGAAGGGAAAACTAAACAGAATGCTAGGAGAAACAGAACTTTACCATATAAGCCACAGCCATGTGGCAAAGCACAAATTAATGGAGATGGGTTAGTTTAAGATGTAAAAGTTAACAAATAAGAAGCTAGAGCTTATGGGCCAAGTAGTGATTTAAATAATGTAGTTTCTGAGTGATTATTTTAGGTCTGGGAAGCCAGGTAGGAATGAACGGCCTCCTGCAACAATCAATGTTAAAAAACTAGACAATACTTTTTGTTACATTTAGGCTAACATCTAAAACTTATTTTGTAAATTCTATTCAGGAAGATAATTTTTATTTTGTTATGGAGTTTTATGATCTGAATTGTGAATTACTAAAGTATTGTGGAAAATTTATGATTTTACATAAAGAAAAATGTAGCTACTCTTGGTACCAAACAGGACATGTATTTAAGTTCCATAGAACTTATCATAATTCTCCTCTTTAAGTGTCACTTGATTTTGGTCAATATCTGTCTTACAGGTCTTTTAAAATTTCCATCAATGCAAATTACTGGAAACCTGGGTTACCATGGCAATGATTGGTAGCCCCCATTGTTTTCCCTTTTCAGTCTTCTCAGCAGTGTTAGTACAGTAGTGAGTGCTAACCAGTAGGGGATTTGAGACCAGCATACCTTTGCAGGCTTTGGGTTGGGATTCCTGGATTGGAACCATTCAGATGGAAAGGTCTGTTTCCATGGAAACAGGCACAGTTCCTATTGTTTTAGTTTGTCACTCAACACAGCAATGTTTACCTTGGGAGGCTGGGTAGAGAATTTTGAAAAACATTTTGTTGTGGATTCTAGAGATTGCATGGCAGTGCTGCTATGGTTACCAGGGTTTTTTATCTTAGGGGAAATTCGAAGATAAAGTAATCCTTCTAATGCCAATACAAATTATAAATAACTAGTAGTGCAAGGCAAGGAAAAGAAAAGAAGCTGCAGTAACTAACTCCCTCCCAGGACAGTGCTCACAAAGTTTGCCTTTGTGTATGTGTGATGATGGAGCTGTTGAAATAGAGGGATAAAAAGAGAGAACAGATAAAAAATTTTTTTTAAAAGAAATACGAATAAAATAAAAATGAGAACAAATTTAGATGAAATAAATCTTGCACAGAAGGAAGGACCTTATAGTTTGAATTATACATAAAATCTAAACTAGTTATCTTGTATAAGTTGAAAGCAGGATGGAGCTGAACACAAGCTGGGGCAAGGAAGGGAAGAGGGCATAGGAAAGGATGATCAGAGTGTGCTAAGTGTCCGTTCTGCTGTGCCTCTGCAGAGAGCATGACTACAGGAGGGGGGGGTTCACTAGACTGTGTTTTCTCAAAACTGGAAAAGAGGACTTTGAATGTTTTGCTATAAGAAAATAAATATTTCAAGAGTGACATGTTCCACCCGATTTAACCATTACACAGGATGATCATATTAAAACAACAGATAACCATGAATATGCATACTTTTATGTTTTTAACACACCAGTGAAAAATGAACTTAAATCGAAATAAAACTATTCAAAAAAGAAAATGGACAAAAGGCAGGTATGAAATAATATTCATATTATTTAATTTATTCCTCTTTCAGTCTACATGAATGAATCACTGAATTTTAGTGAGAATATTTAACTTATTGATTGGAATGTGTCAGTGTTATTCTTCTTTTACAGGTATGCCTTGGTGGGTCAGCAAGTGGAAGAGCACAGTGGCTGAGAGACAGACAAATAGCTATGCAGAGAGAGTTTCAATATAGAGTTTACTTAATGGGTTATGGACGGAAAAGGGAAAGGGAAAGAGGGAAGGAGAGAAGTGAAAAGAAGAGAGGCAAGGAGAGAAAGAGAAGAAGAAAGAGGGGGGAGAAGAGAGGTAAGAGAGAGAGAGGCAGCAACCCAGCCACCTCTTCAGAAGAGGGACAAGGAGAGAAAGAGAGAGCACAGGTGAGGATGCAGCAGATCTGTTTGCCTCAGCAGAAGAGTGGGGAGGTTGGGAGAAGGTGGGGCTTGTCTCTTAAAGGGACAGGGTAGCCAGGTGACAAGCCAGGCCAGCATATCATAAAAATCAGCCTCAAAATGCATAACAACTAAAAGGCAAAACTCAGGGATGGTGCCTGTAAGCTGAAATCATGAGGTGGGAACCCTTGAATGGGTCTAGTATTTTCATAGGAAGGGAGTGTAGTGGCATTTCATTTGTATCTTAGTGTGGTTATAATGCATTCTTTCCATCATGGTTAACATTTAATGAACAGTCATTATTCTGTTATTATCTAGTAACAAGTTTTGAATACAAATCTTATAAGTTCTTATATCACATTATTGTTTGGGGTAATACAGATATATATATATATATATGATATATATATCACTTTGCATGCAAATTGGACATGGAAAGCCCTGGTTAGTGAGGCATGAAATAGCAAAGAAAAACCTTTAGAAAAACAAAACTGTAGTTTTGCTCATATGGCAGGGCAGATTGTACAACCCACTAAAGCATTAAGTGTGTTCTCACTCTCTAGGGCCCATTGAACAGGGCATGTTATCTATAAATGGCATCCCTTCATTCCAACACTCAGATTAAGCAGAGTAAGCCCACAAAAAAAAATCTAGACTTTTGCTTCTGTTTTAATCTAGATATTTGGTTTTTTTTTTTTACTATATAAACTTTTAAAAAGTAATTTCCCCCAAAGTTTCATTAAAAATGAACACATAAGGGGTTTGTCTTAGAATGGCAAATACATATGTAGTCAAAGTATGTACAGCAGAAAACATTGAGAAAACAATTTCATCCTGGGTAGATAGCATGAATGTGAGTTCCAAGAAAGGGAATATGTCTCCAAAGACTGATTGACTGATTAGAAGAGTAGTGATGTGGAGATATTGGGATGTTGCAGCTACAAAATCTGATTATCTTATACAGAGTAAGTTTTAGTACTCGCAAAAGCCATCGACATTACTCCTCTTATGCCAGAGCTGAAATTCTGTGGCTAGTAGATACAACCTTTTTTGAATCTTTTACCTTAACCACAACCTTCCACACACCCAAATGCTAAGAATACCATCAGATAGCATCTGATATTTTTAGAAGAGACTCTGGAATCTTGCTGGAACACCCTTTGATGTTTCCACCAATGCAGTTAAAAGTGTCGTGATTCATGGCTTTCTTTTATTTTCTGTTTACTATAAAACATTATGATGCTGCTTCTACATTGAAACATGGATTTTTAGGGGAACCCAAATCTCTGAAATTGTCTAAATACCAGAGTGTCTAAACCTAAAAGATGAAATCATCTCCAGAATAAACTCTTATTTCCTTTGAGGTGAGAGCTGTGTTATTTTGCAATGACAATAGCCTTGTAGTTAAGAGAAATGGAGTGCGTGCTTATTTAAGCAAGTGTTTAACAATAGCCATGTTTGTATGCATGTATGTTTAATATAAAAAATCAGCTAATGTCAAATTTCAAGAACTTATTAAGAAGGATGAGTAGAGGTTGTTACAGAATTTTCTCATAAGTAAAATTATATAGCTGTCCTAGCATTTATATTGCTGCAAAGAGACATTATGACCACAGGAACTCTTGTAAGACAAAACATTTAATTGGATGGCTTTCAGTTTCAGAGATTAAATCCATTATCATCATGGCAAGACATGGTGGTATACAGGAAGACATGGTGCTGGACAAGGAGCTGAGATTTCCTTTTCTTTATCTGCACGCAACAGCAAGTGAACTGTCTCAGTAGGTATAGCTTTAGCATAGGAGACCTCAAGGCCCATCCCCACAGTGGCACACTTCCTTCAACAAGGCCATACACACTCCAACAAAGTCATACCTCCTAATAGTGCTACTCCTTATGTGGGCCATTATCTTTCAAACTATGACAACTATAAAAAAGAGTATGAAAGAATGTACATCAGAGGAAGATGATGAATCTTGCAGTTAGTGAATTTATAACATTTATTTAAGAATTTAAGATATTTGCAATTAAACTTCATTGTTATAATTCACATATACTGTTTGAAATATAGAATATATATTAAAAGAAAATTATTTTATTATAAACAGTGCTCAGCATACATTTTATATCTTGCATAAACCCTTGATGTTGCTAAACCATTTATTAAATCACTGTTTACAAAAAGGTGCCATGTTCTTGTAACAGTCATGGGTTCATGTCACTTCAGAAGAAGTTATGAAGGCCTTCCTGTAAAGAATAGATCCTGGGTGGTACCTGAGTAAGGTGGACTGTTGAGTTGCTTCCACATGTATACTGTGGAGCTGTATGTTTATAGTTAGAGTACTGTGATGTAAGTTCTGGTTATTTTAAATTATCTTTTAAAAACATATTTTTCTTAATTCTTCGGGAATTTCATTTCATGTAACCCAATTCCACTCATTTCCCAGTTCTTCTGTGATATGGGATTCCCCTCTGTATTCTGTGAATATGTTTTAGTACCATTGATTAATGAAGAAGCTGATTTGGCCTATGGCTCTGCAGAATAGAGCTAGGTGGGGAAACTAAACTGAATTCATGAAAAAAGAAGGCAGAGTTAGGGAGACATTATGTAGCTGCCAAAAGAGAAAGATTCCAGGCCCTTACTAGTAGGCCACAGCCTCGTATCAATACACAGATTAATAAAATGGGTTAATTTAAGATATAAGAGCTAGATGGAAATACGCCTGAGTCATCAGTCAAACAGTATTGTAATTAATATAGTTTCTGTGTGATTATTCATGTCTGGGGGGGCAGGAAATAAATAATCAGTACTCATTTACACTTCCATGTCTGCCTTCCACCCTTTTATCCTCTTTCTACTAGCAAAGAAAACAAACAAACAAACAAAAAAAGAAACATACAAAAAAAAATCTTTCCCACCTTTCTTTTATATAGCCTATTGTCATAATGGTCTTTGGAGCAGCAGTGTATCACATCATATATCCTTTTTTCTATACAGCTTTAATTGCAAATCTTCATTGCAAAGAGGTATTGATCTGCTCAAGGACTCTGGCTTCTGGGTACATCATCAATACTAAATGTTCATTTTAACTTCTCTCAGATATTCTGGCATCGTCCTGGGTCATGGAGATCCTATTGTTATGGTCCCTCCACGTGTTCTAGTAGGTCACAGATGGGGTAGATGTTGGGGAGTGCCAGATCAAAGCCGTGGATGTTGATCTGGGTGGGAGCTGAGTGGTCAATTTAGTCCTCCCCCAGGACTGCCCCTTTAGGTGATGTCAGGGCCAGTTCTTCTGTGACTATGTCATCAGGGTCAGCTTGTTCCTCCCACCCCCACACCCATATGGTGAGAATTGAGACCAGCTCTCCTGCATTCAGGGTCAGCACTCCTGTTGTAGGGGGCCAGTAAAGGGGGATAATTCTCCCAGGGTTATTTAAGGTTGAGACCAGCTCTCCCAGACCCATGCATCTGGCACCAGTTCTGGTGGAGGAGGGTATCTCTCCCACTGAGGTGGCCAGTAAAGAGCTGGACTAATTCTCCAATGCCTAGGCCATGTTCTCTCACTGGTAACATGGGCTGTAGATATCAATGCAGACCCTGGTGACATGGTTCTCTGCTGCCTCTTGGGCCAAGGCATCACCATGATTTTGGGTAGCTGCTCATGTCATTCAACTTGGTATGACCCCAGTAACAATGTATCCCTTGAATGCCTGCATGACCTCAGGTCGTTAGACTCCAGGCATCTGGACACTATCACAGACATCACACAGAAGAGAGAGGGGAAGGATTTTAGGAGCCAGAGAGGTCAAAGATAGCAGGAGAACACAGACCACAGAATCAACTAAGCAGGACTCATAGGTGTTCACAGGGAGAAGTAGGAATCATGGAACCTGTATGAGTCTGTGCAAGATCCTCTGCCCATATGTTGGGTTGTGTAGTGTGATGTTCCTGTGATACTCCTAAAGTGGGCATGAGTATCTCTGACTCTTGCCCACTCTCTGGATCCTTTTCTTCCTATAGGGTTGCCTCATCCAGGCTTGATATGAGGATTTGTGCCTAGTCTTGTTCTATCTTGTTATACCATGCTTGGTTGATATTTCTGGGAGTCCTGATCTTTCTTGTAGGGAAACAGGAGGAATAGATCTGTGAGAAAGGGAAGGTTGGGGAAGAGCTGAGAGGCATGGGGGGGGGGAGGTTGAAGTTGGGATTATTATATGAGAAAATAATTAAAAATAAGTAGTAAGTAAAAATTAGTTTAGTTCAAAACTCTCATAATAAAACTCAGAGCAACACATAAACAGCCACAAGTTTAGGGTTGTTTTATTTGCCAACATGACTTGTTGGCATATAGACATTATTTTAGATGAGTCTGTGAGTTATCTTTGTATGGGGTAGATTTCCATATTCAAGGGCCCCCTAGTTCTTAACTTTTTATCTCAAACTGTATTATACCACTGACTTCCTTTCCCCTTAGATTGAGAGTGGTATATTGCAGTTGGATTCACGTCCCTCAACAATATGCAACCATGATTTCTTAATCTTACCTCCATGTATAGGAAATATTTGCATGCATGTTTATGTGTGCATGCATGTAAAATGAATTTCTTCCTTTCCTACTGTTCTGTTTCTTTGGAAAATATAAACTAGTACATACATTATCAATTATGTGACTATAGGTCTTACATAAGCACAGAAATGAGACCTAAAGAATAATTTACAAGGTACAAATTGTCTCATGATCTGACCAGTACATCAGACAACCATGACTTTTGAGCTTGCATTGCCCTATAAGATCTGCCCTCTCTTGCTCATCGTCATTATATGTATATATTCATTTTCCAATATTCAAGGCCAAGGTTTTTTTTTTTTTTTTTTTTTGGCAATGAACCTGATGATGAAAGACTCTAATACAACACAGGAAGTAACAAACATCTAGGTCTTTGCCAAAAACATTTGTTAATGATTTGTTTCAAGCAAAGAAATTGATAATTTAGAAAGCACACAGTCAGGTTGGGGACACAGCTCTGACTATAATGTTTGCCTTGTCAGAGAACCTGAGTTTGATCATTGGAATGCAAATTAAAAAGCAAAACCTTGTTCATGAGCGAAAATCCATGTGACTTTCTAGCTAACCAAGGTAGGATACTGGGTGAGCTTCAAGTCAATGAGAAGCTCTGTCTCAAAACAAACACAAACAAACAAAACCCACAAGGCTCCTTCAATGTGTTAGGTTGAGTTATATCTTCCACAAGCAGGCACATACATTCATATACATCTACACACAAATACAGCACAGGAGAATGTGCACTATCTGCTCCCAGCACTAAACCACTACTAGTAGTTGTGCCCCAAACTTAGTGTAAGCAAGGTTTCTGTGATGTTGGGACAGAAGGTTTCATGGCTGATATTAAATATTTTTAAAATGAGATAAAAAGAAGCATAAAGATTAAGTATAGGGAGCTTTATTATCTCTGCTCATAGGCAACATGAATAAAACACATTGTTTTTACTAAGAGACAAGGAAACAGGTTTAGAGTACTGGAGAAAATCTGTCAAAGTTGTGCAGCCAAAATGTAGGAGTTAGTGCTCAAATAGTAAATTCCATTTATTGAAGTACACTTTTCTATTGTGTCATATGATTCTATAGAATTGAGGCTGGAGTTACCAGATTAAACCTTTATAAAATTATTAGGATTCCAGAATATAGACATGGAATGAGCAATATGCTTGTAGGTATCTTGAAACCTCATCTGTTATCCTAGCCACCTGGTACATTAGAAGCCTTGACTAATTTCATAACTGTCCTCAATAAATCCTAAATCATTATATCCCCAGAAGCCAAGTACTCTTATTTCCTGAGCTTTTCTGATTTGTAAAAGTGCTTATTTAGAGTAATTTTCATAAGCACAATAGGATAATTAACAATAGCCTCGGTTTTGCAGTATCTAGCAGACCAGATAGAATGAATACATGCATTCTATTAAATTAGTAGCAGCTACATAAATTATAATAATGACATAAACACTGAGGAAAGGAACTTGTCAACAAAGCAAGTGACAAAGAGCCTTAAAACCCTTCCTATTGTTAAAAAACTTACCTGCCAATAAACTCTTTTGAAACATCTCCGTAACAAGATGTATTTTTCCTAAAATAATAATGACTATCAAAATTAATTAACAGACTTTTCAATTGTATGTATATGTGTTTGT
>NW_004949099.1:17039158-17047340 GCF_000317375.1 Microtus ochrogaster | reverse complement strand
GTGCAGACTGCACATGCGGGGGGAGGTAAGAGGACAACTTGCAAACTCAGTTCTTTGATTTCATCAGGGGTTCTGAGAATTGAACTAGAATCATCAGGCTTGCTTGCAGCTTGCAGTTTTAATTCACTGAGCTATCTTCCACCTTGTCAACATTCTTTGGTATGTTTTATGTGAGATATAATGTCCTTATTTTCATCCTTCTTTTGTAATATTTTAAGCCAAGAAATCTAAATATTGACAGGATGTTTCTGGAGGATCGGTCACTATATGTTTGTTAATTATCAGTTTACAACATTATTATTTAGTAGACATGATTTCAAATCTAAAGGACCCTCTGCAAATTAAGGATGTTTGTGATTGTCACACTCTAGAGAGGAAGAAGTGCAGGTGGTTTGTAATGAATACAGGAGAGGCCAATTAGAGAGGCACTCAACATGACAAATGCATAGGCCAGCACTCTACCTCAAACAAATTCCAGTGCCAGAATTTCAGCGCTGTTTAACAATTCCTGTTTCAAAGGAACACCACTGTTACATTGACACTCCAGCCAACGACACTTTTGTCAATATACCAAATACAGTAGTTACATGTGGGCAAATATTACTTAGAGTCATGAAACAGCATGCATAATTTATTTTATTTTCAAAGTACACCCTTCAAAGAATATACTCATTTGTGGCATAATAAAAAAAATAAAGATCACATATTATTTGGGCATGGGCCATAACTTAGTCAGTAAAATTTTTGTCTTTGAAACATGGAGACCTGAGTTCAAATCCTCAGCATATATTTCAAGAAGCTAGATGTGACACACTAACCTGAAATTCCAGCATGGCAGTGGTGGAAGCTGAAGGATGGACAGCCAAGTAATCTAGTCAGTTTATAAGCTTTATTTTCAGTGACTGTGTCTCAAAGAATAAGGTGGGAAGCAACTGAGAAGGACACCTGACACCAAACGTGGACCTCCACACTTTTACACACTACCATTACCATGCACAGGCACATAAATGCCTGCAGACACACAAGCACGAATGTAGTCGTCCATGGACATTAGAAAGTATAGTTTATTTAATAGTGTTTAGTGTACAATAAAAGTCAGGGGCTGCAAAAACATCTCATTGGTTAAGAGATTTTACTGCTCCTGCAGATGAGCCAGATTGAGTTCCCAGCAACACTTAGCAGCTCACAACTAGCCGTAATTGTTGTTGCATGGGATCTGCTGCCCTCTTTTGGCTCTTTTAGGCACTGCATGTGTGCAGTGCACTTAGCACCGATGTTCTTAAGGCAAAACACCCATACACATAAAATAAAACATCTTTGTAAAACTGGAATTTCTATTCAAGATGAAATTATGCATAACTTTATACAAATGCCCTTTGAACTAGCAAATAGGAATGACATAAAATATTACTATAAATACCTGTACAAGGCAAGTGGCCAATTTATCCAGAGAGAGAGAAATGTGATTGAAAAGAGTAGTTATTGAACAAGCTACAGCTGTGTGTAACTAATGTCTAATTGCTCATCTCAAACACATTACCCATTAAGCAGAACAAAAGTGGGTAATTTGTTATATCTACTGTAATGATTTACAAAGCACTACATAAAAGTAGACTTAGCACATATTGAAGTTATGACACCCCTCCCAATAAAGTCCCAGGGCACTCAGAATTAATGGTGATTTAACCTAAATTTCCTTTGTGAGTTTTAGAAAATGCTCTCCTGTAAAATAATTCAAGGGAATGAGAAATCATTGGTAGGAAACCGGTAATTTATATCTAAACTTCTCTAGAATGGCCAGAAAGATTTCAGTCAAGTATGATAGTCAACACTACAGAACTAAAAGCAATTACAATAATTGCAAATGTGAATTACATATGTTATTTTATTGATGAGTTTTTTATACTTAAATTAATATTATAACCCATCTTCAGTATCTGGATATTCTGCATCCATATGTTCTGCATCCATTGGTTCAGTAAACCACAGATGACAAAGGTCTGAACAAAACATTTTACCTGTACTTTCCAGATACAGAAATTTTATTACTTGTGACTACTTGGCAAACAGTGTATAATAATTAATTTTAAAGGATTTGCATTTAATTAGGTACAGCAAGTTGTCCAGAGGTGGGTTTAAAAATGCAAAAGATGTGCATCATCTATTTTACTTTTTACCAGACATCTGTTCATCTCCAGATTTGAACACTTGAAGTGGATTAAGAACCAACTCTCTATGGGCACCAAACATGACTGTACAGATGTGAGTATATAATTTAATCTATGCTACATGGATGAGCTTTACTTTCTTGTATGTTAACAATAAACTCTACTAGGCATGACAATAAACTCTATTTCTATTATAATGTGGAGTAAAACAAAGTCTTCTGATACCTAACTGTGCATTATACATGAACTAGAAACAGACTTTGGTGTCCCGCTACTTTCTTCATTCACACCTGTTCTGAGATAAAAGTAAAAATTGTTATTTAGCTCTACATTTTTCTCTGCTCCTCTCCCTGCCTCTTCCCTCTCCCCTTCCATCCTCCCCCAAGGTCCCCATGCTCCCAATTTATTAGGAAATCTTGTCTTTTTCTACTTCCCATGTAGATTAGATCTATATAAGTCTCTCTGGTATCCTTATTGTTGTCTAAGTTCTCTGGGATTGTGGTTTGTAGGCTAGTTTTCTTTGCATTATGTTTAAAAGCCACCTATGAGTGAGTACATATGATAATTGTCTTTCTGTTTTTCATTGGCCTGAAGGTCACTATTTTTGCACTACTGGTTGGCCACCGATGCCCACAGATCCTGTCTCCACCTCCTTAGTGCTGGGATTAAAAGAACACAACACCTGCATGTATTTTAATGTTGGATTTATGGATCCAACTGCTGTCCTCATCACTTGAAAAGCTAGCACTTTACTGACTGAGCTATATCCTCAGACCCGACTGACTTTCTTAGAGATGAGTCTCACCACGCTCTTGATCCTTGTAGTTTAATTTCAATTAAATACTTGACTTAATGAGACTGACCCCAAGACAGTTTAATGAGGTACCTGAAGTAAAAGCTTATGTGATAACTGATATCATTATGACACAATTGCATCTGTTTACTCACATATTTTTGAGAAAAGTAAGATTTCCACTTCTTGGCATTATCTAAGTCATCCATCACTGACTCAAGTGGGATTTCTGTTGGATACATCGTGGATCATGATTTCCATTCAAATGACAGAGAAGCAGAGAAAATGCTATCTTCAAGTGCAATTTTTCATGAACATCAACACTAAGCTATCTTCTAATCTGAATAAAATAATTTATTGCTTAAGAGAACAATTATAAAAGCATATGCAAAATAGATACTTAAATCTTCTATTCGCATAATTTTCTTGTAAAAGTGAATATCATTATGACATAATTATAGTTTATTCAAGCCCTATCATGAAATTAACATTTCAAATATATAATAGAATTATAATATTTTCCTACAGGACATAATATTTTATAAATTTTGGACTAAATTTATAATCTCCCAAACCTCACATGTAATTTAATGTACTATCCTTAAATTTTAAGTAGAGTAAATTTCTAATTAACAAGTTTAATCACAACTTTAAAAAAATAGACATAAAACAACTTTTGACAATAAAGTGGAAAAAACAAACCTGCTCTGACATCATTTGAAGTCAAATGCACAGTTCCACATTCCATAATCATAGTTTGTTAAACTATTAAACTCAGGGGTATTTCCTTAGAGATCATTAGACAGACAGACAGACAGACCACACTGACACATACACACACACCCTAAAGCAGAACTAATATTGCATCACTGTGATCCCATCCCAGCACTTGAAAGTCTAATTGCAGTACTACCATGAGTTCTAGATTAGCCTGGGCCACAATGAAATACTCTGCTTCAAGAAACATAAAACACACAATACTACCAAATGGTATAAATGTTTAATATATTAATATTCAGTGTTAATATTTCTAACTACTTCTCTGTGACTCATTTTATAAAATGATGCTCTATTTTCTAACTATAAATATAATATTTATTTTATAGACTTGAAAAGTACTGAATGTAACAAAGAGGAAAACAAACCATGTTCCAAACACAAGCATTTGCTGCGGTCATATAACTGTATTCATATGTAGAATTTGTTTTCTAGAATAATATTATTAAAAATTTTGTGGCCTTTCTTCTCATTATATTTTCCAGTAAGATCATTAAAAAAAAAGTCTTTCAATGATCTACCATAATATTCTACCTAAGTGACAAATTCTAGCAATGGTGTCTTGATTTAAGTTGCTAAAACAAATTTCCATAGACACTGTTTTTATACAGTAGCTGAAATAGAATCTTGTTGGTATACTTCATGGTCTAAAGCTCAAGAACATGCTAAAAACATGGCAAGGCTCCGGTGAGAGTTTTGGCCTGACTAGCAAATGACTGCCCCCTTTCATTCTTACAAGACAGAAAGCAAAGAGGAAGCAAACACTCTTGGGTGTTGTAGAATATTAGTTGAGATGTGTTGCATTTGTTTATGGTGTGGAATATTTGTTTAATGATGAAAGATGTGTTGCCTTCTTTTATGTTGCGTTTGTTTAATGCTGTGAAGTTGTGTTACTATGACTGTCTAAAACACCTGATCAGTCTAATAAAGAGCTGAATAGCCAATATCAAGACAGTAGAAAGGATAGGCAGGGCTGGCATGCAGAGAATAAATAGGAAAAATCTGAGAAGGAAGATAAAGGAACAAGAAAAGGAGGAGAGGGGACACTGGGGGCCAGTTAGCAAGCCAGACAGCCAGACACAGGAGTAAGAAGTGAAAAGTTTCTGCACTCCAACAAGCCTCTCCACTGATGCAATAATACAAATCAGACCAAATCAAACAAAATTAGAAAAAAAAAAAACAGGCTTAATGGATATAAACTTTAATGGGTGGCTTTAAAGCCTCCCAGAGAAGATACAGGAAAGGAAAACCAAAAAAACATGTGTTTGGTTTCTGGGGGACAGTTTAAATACCCTATGGTTGTGGTCTTGAGCATCTCTGGGGAGGGGTCATCATTTGGTGGGCTTTCTCGGGGGATGGAGTCTGGACTGTGTCAACTCCCAGGGGAGGTGGCTTTGAATGGAACTTCCACCCAAACATTCTAGACTCCTTGGACACATAGATGCCAGGGGCAGGAGTAAGGCTTTAACTTAAACATCCCAGACTCTTTGGGTATGTGGATGCCAGAGACTGGGGTGAAGCTTCCACTTAAGCAAAAAGTAAAGAAAAGATACAGTAGTAGGGAAAGACCCAGAGGTAAAGGCAGATGAGATAATTTAAGAGAAGCTGGCTAGAAACAAGCCAAGCTAAGGTTGGACATCCATAGGAAAGAATAAGCCTCCATGTGATTTATTTGGGAGCTGAGTGACAGGCCCCTCAAAGAGGACAAAGAATAACCAACAACAGTAATCTTTAATAAGAAACACACACGGTTCATGGTGCAATCAGTTCTATGAGGTCCCACACTCTAATTTACCATCACCATGGGGCTGAGAACTTCAAATTGGATGGGAGGGAATCAAACATTCATTCCACAAGAAACTGCCTCTGTGGATTTCATCTTCCCATCATCACACTGCCACAAGTGTCTCCTTCTGAATTTCATGTTGGTCTTAGCACACCCCTTGTTCTTCTTCAGCCTATGAGACTGGCCCCACCTTAACACCTCTGGAGGGATTGTGCATTCTTCCTGATGCACATTCTACCACACTACAGACAACACCTTCTGAGATTCTCTGAGACCTGAGAATTGACTGTGCTGTTGTCCCTGAAATTAGACTTTCATACTACCTACATGGCCTTAAGAATGCCTCTGTGTGTTGAAAAATAATACTTTTCTCATAGACTTGTTGAGAGAAGTAAATACATTTATATTTAAAAATTCTACTTCATCTTAGTGGTCACATTCTCATACCATAGCTTCTAAAATACTAATTTTAGCTTTCGGCAGTCTATCTGTTGGCTTAGAATGCTTTATTAATTACTGATTGTTAGTATTATAATCACTATTTAGAAAAATTTATACTTATTGCACATGGTTTTAACCTCTATAAAGTCACCAATTTTCTCATCAAAGACTTAAAACCAACCCCACAAAAGAGTTTTATTAATATAGTATCTACAATACTAAGATTATATCCATCTTTTTCATGTTTTTATTTGCTGTTCAGCATAACTCCCTTGAAATAGGTATTCTTTTCATCTACCTTTGAACAATAAGAGAAGTCAATGTTCAAGCACTTAATCAGCTTTCCCACCCTGCTCTGTTTATAAGGAATGAAAGCATCATGCTTAATCGAGGCCCTGTGGCTCCAGTTGGAAGGCGCTGGGGGACAGTGTGCTGTTAACAAGTATGCAAAAATTGAATAGGCAGAATGAACTAAGATAGAAAGCTCTTTGACCACATTCATATTCAAATTCCTGCACCTCTGGAAAATAAATACATTTCTTTTGAGTTTCCATATTTGAGTCTGAAAAATACAGGCACACTCATAGGACACTGAGACTTTCATTTCTTTATCCTGCATCTGGCCTGAGAAGTGAAAGGTATCCTCTTTCAGTCAGATGTCTTAGTGTGCCTATTGTCCTATATACCTTTCATCATCATCATCTTCATCTTCATCTTCATCATCATCATCATGATCATCATCATCATCATCATTAGGGAGGCATCCTCCTCTGTACTAGTGATTTGCATTCTGGATGCAAGCCTTCTGCACAGCGTGACTTCTTTAACTAAGGTATGCTACTTTCCCCCATTTCAAAATTATAGCACAGCAGACTACTATTGATAGTGGCAATTTTTAAACAATGACATCAGAATTCTCGAATTCACAAGAATACCCCATTCTCTTCCTATCCCACAGAAACTGAATGTTTATACTACATATAACTAGGAGTTGCTGTCTGTTTGCATTTTGAAAGGGCTCAGGGGTGCGTTACTAAAGCAAGCCTCTTTTACCTTGGTTCATCTCTGCTCCAGTTCTGCTCAAATACATCAGAGGGGAGTGGACAGTAGGAATCTCCTTTAATGTTCAAAACCACTGTTCACTCCCCTACTTCACACACAGCCTAAAAACTTCCAAGCTCATGAAGGATACCTCGAAAATGTCTTACTAATAAAGAGCTTCCCCACCCCAGATGGTTAACATCAACATCAGCTCGACAGCTTATTAAAAATGCAGAAACCTGGAGCATTTGAGAAAGTGAGGCGAAACTTTCATTTATTGTACATTCTTTACATTTTCTTACACATTTAAAGTACTATTTTCACAATTCCTTACTCTTCCTGCAAGACCATCTGTTAACATAACAGTGCCTACTTATGCATAGCTTCTGTTAAAGATGAACATTAACATCTGTGTTCTCTGCTGAGGTAGTGATATCTGAATCTGTTACACATTGAATAGATCGATTATCCTTTTCTTTAGTCCAGCAATCACCTCATTCAGACCTTATATTTCATCCCTAAACATAAAATCATGACTTTTGCTAACTATGGGTCATGGTGATGCTTCTTTCTGGCTACTCTTCCTCTTTCATTGTCTGATTTCTCATCATTTAAACAATTTGATGATCTATAGGTCTTAGAGCATAGCTGAAGCTCCTTCCCATAATGCTAGTTTTTAAATGTTTATATTTATTTGCTGTTTATTCATTCTATTTACTCTGTGTGTGTGAAGTGCATATGTGTGTACAGTGTGTGCACTTGTGTATGTCTGTTTGTGTGTGTATGTGCATGTCACGAAGTGCTTGTAGGGAGGATTGAACTCAAGTTGTCAGGCCTTGTGGCAAGAACCTCTATCATCTCAACCATCTTACTGGTTTCATATTGATACATTTAATCATTTTTTTTTACCAGAAAGGATGTTGTATCTTATATTCTAGTAATTATTATTCTTAAATTATAGGCAAAAGTCAGCTCAATAAGCTTAATTTTATGTATTTATTTTGGATTATTGACATCTTATTGAATTGATTTTTGTGAGTTACATTTCTCTAGATAGTTTCTCTTTGTATCTAATACTGATTGAAAAATATAGTTAATTGTTTTCTTTTAATATAACAGTACTTTTAGAGTACTTTTCTTTTTTATATTTATTTATTTATTTATTATGTATACAAT
>NW_004949099.1:17036247-17038835 GCF_000317375.1 Microtus ochrogaster | reverse complement strand
TAGCTTTAGATTTATAATCATCCATTTTCTTTGTTATTTTAAAATTTTATTGTATCATCTATTTTGCCTATTCTTGTATCACACCACCAGTTTCTCTAATAACTTGAATAGAATACTTAGGTCATTAATTTTCAGTATTGTGTTAGTTTTTAATATAACTGTTTATATTATCAGCCTATAAAGTTTTAATTTTAATTATGTATAGACATGTATATCTATTAAGTTTTAACCACAAATATTTTATAATTTTCATCATTAATTTTTTTATTAATTTTTTAAGACTTTTAAGTTATGACCAAGTATTTTGATCATATTTACCCTCACCCCCAAGGTTTTCTCAGGGCCATTTCCTCTTCCTTATGCACACTGTGTGTATTTTTTTAACCTCACAAAGCCAAATTTTGTTGCCTAAAATATTCTTGAATGTGTTGTCCTCCAGTGAAGTACAGTAGACTTACGTGAGTCTACATTCTTCTGGAGGCTCCTTAAAAGACCAAAATCCAACCCACTATATGAACCAGCTAAACCCTCTTGGATATCCATCCCAAGGACTAATCCACATTCCTACTCTAGAGACACCTACCAATTAGTGTTCACTGCTGCTTTACTTACAATAACCAGGAAGTAAAAACAGGCCTAGATGTCCACCAACTGATGAATGTATAATGAAAAGTTAGTATATGAACACAGTTTATTCATCTGGTGTGTGTCTTTGGGCCTGAATGGCTGTGGGACCGGTGGGACAGAAACTTCCATCTTCAGAAAACTCATTAACCAAGAGAAGTGAAATGGGTGCTTTAAATATAGAAGGAAAGTAGAATCATGAATCCTATGACTGAAGGGAGCTACATGATGAGGTCAAAGAACCTAGGGTGGTGAGAACAGCAGGGTGAAGACCAGCTTGATGTGAGATGCCAAAGAGACAGTAGAAATCTTTCACACTCATCCTGACTCCTTGCAAACACAATAAAAACCCTTGATAAGCTTTAAAGGGGAGGGCATACTGGCAGGGCAGTGTAATAGGAAAAAATTACATGTGACTATTTAAATTTAAATGTAATACACTGTAAACTTTAAATTCTCATCACACTAACCACATTACAAGAGATGAACAGACATCTGTGACTACTAACTACATCCACAAAATACATCCATAATACAAAATATCCATTTCTTTAACACCTATTACCAGTGCTGCTCTAAGTGTGGCTTCGGGACCCTAGCATAGAAACACCCTGAGGTCCAGATAGAACAATATCATGCCATAGACCCACCCTGTATTATAAAATTACTCTTAGGCACCCAGAATCCGTGTACATACTTCAGAATCATAGTTGTAGAAGGTAACTGACCATTTAATGGAATCCTACTGATAATTCACTGCTGTAAGTGGGGTGAAAAACATTGTTAAATGGCCATACTGAGAATAATGGGCGAAGAAATGCCAATATTGCCGAGTAAAATACCAATTTGGACTTCAGCTTTATGAGAAGTCCCTAGTGAAACTGTGAAATGCATATAGCACCTGCTTCGTATCAAGTGCTTTGTATTGGAATGGGGAAAAGGGAAAGCTTGACAATACTTTCCAAATACTATTTTCAAGAGTGCCCCTGCTGCCCCGCTGTCCCCATTCATTCTCTGCATTAGCTCTCTTTAATGTTTTTCTTTTGTGAATAGGACTACTATATATCACACCAATAGAATTCAGGATGTGACACACAATGCTTACTTTTCCTTTTTTTAGGGTTACCAGCAGACACTATAATGTGTGAAGTGTTATTTGTTAGGTTGCTTTTAAAAAGAAATAAGTGATGAACTCACAGATTTCTTGAAATTGTCCTATTTTTCAGGATTATGTTAGCCTATTTATTTTTTAAGCTTACTATTATCATACAGAAAGAGCAACTTAATGTTCTTATCCATTTCAGACACATCCTCTCATCCTCCACCCTGATTGCATAGTTTGTTAACATGACAAAATTCCTGAGAAAGCCCAAGAAAATTCCATACTGGTTAAACAAAGCATTACTATAGTACTCTGGGATAAAGCCATTCCTAAAAGGTAGACCATGTTAAAGCTTAATTTTGAACTCAACAATAGCATTGTAAAAAATCTGTTATAACAATGAACAACAACCTATAATGAGGGTTTATCATGCATTTTGGATGTAATGTTGGCAATCACCTCCTACCCCTACCATAGTTTATCAAAGGTTCTGAAAAATGGAAGCTAAAACACTGACTTCAAAAAGAAAAAGGGACAAAACTGAGCCATCAGTTAAGTAACATCCTAAGGTCACTGTAGTCACTCTAAGGCTACTTCACATTTGATTTTAAGAAGAGTAAAGAAAAAATTTATAGACCTAGCAGCAGCAGCCAGGGTCCACCTCATGCAGTCTGTTACTGGCAAATGTGGCTAAGATATTTCTCCAGGTGTATTAATAAGTTACCTATATTTAAGCAGGCACCAATATCTCTATGGATATAATTGGATTCTTTGTACAAAACAGATGTTTCTAAAGCTATCTCATGCTTTGATCTGAGAAATCATACTCATTGATATTGTATATATATTGTGCTACAAAATT
>NW_004949099.1:17026751-17036032 GCF_000317375.1 Microtus ochrogaster | reverse complement strand
ATCAACTCAAGCTGACAAAAGAATCTAGTCATCATAACAGATTTAGGGCTTATAATATGATTAATAATAATTTTGATTCCTATGGTTAATAAAAAGGAAGGTTAGAAGGAAAGGAGGAAGGATAGGCAGGAAGGCAGAATTATTTTATCAAAGTGAATTAATGCTCTTGGAACATCTGATAGTTGATAAAATATGTCCTGAAAGAAAAAGTCAAATTTCAGCTCCATTTGTCACCACTCATCCAACAAGCATAGACAGAAACTCACCTCAAAATACGTAAAGCATACAACAACCAAAAAAACACTCATTAATTCCCACAAATTAAAAGTTCAAGGACAGATGGAGTTTGAGGCTGATACCTGTCAGTTTCTCCAAGTAGACATGCTTTCAACTTCTAAAAGTTATTCTGAAATTAAATCACACTGGCAGAAAGTAGGTTTGGGTCCCCTATTTGAATGAATCCTATGACAAAGATGAGCTATACCTGTGCTTTGAACTAGAATAGAGGACAGTCTCAATCTTAACCACATCAAAACCACATAAAATTAATGGAAAAGAGCAAAGAAGAATATTTGGTGAGCAGAAGCAAAAGTCACCCACCTCATCAAATTCAATAGTAATAATACTGAAATAATCTAAGTGGTTGGGTAGTTTTGCTTATCTTACAAAAGGTGATAGACAACAGCAGTAAATCAGTGATCAGTCCATATGTCAGCGACTATGCTAAATGCTTTAATTGAATTTTCCATTTTATTGACCATAAAGATGAAGAAATTGAGGCTCATAAAAGTCACATCATTTGGTACAAGCACATTAGCTGGTAAGAGAGCAGAGCTGGGACACAGAGGCAATATAAAATTGTCTTCTCAATAAGTGCATACAGTTAAGGGTATTAAACTATTGTACTGGTTTCCACAAGAATGCGCGTCAGACAGTATTTTCAAAGAGAACAAGGAGATGCCACAAAGCATATGCACGACTACTGCATTTATATCATTTTTATTCTTCCCATTTCTGTTTCAGTTCCTCAAGTATCCTCCCTAATCCCTCTGAAACTTAAGATCTCCCTTAATTGTTATTGTTATAAACAGACATGCACACACATACATATGCACACACACGTGCTATAACGTAAATAAGCCTGATTACGTCATTTAGTCTCATCCCCTAAAATGTTGATTGTCCATCTCTCAACAGTCAGTAATTGCCTAAAGTCCTTTATTTGGGGGATAGATCCTGTGAGATATTGTCTACCCATGTGGTGTGGGAAGTCCTTCTGAATATGTGTTGCTTTTATTGGTTAATGAATAAAGAAGCTGCTTTGATCTGTGATAGGGAAGGATAGACCTAAGCGGGGGTTGGGGGGGGGCAGCGGGGAATAAAATGAAAGCTGAGAGAAAGAAGGCAGAGTCAGTGAGAGTCATGTAGCCTCCACCAGAGACAGACACACTGGAACCTTGCTGGAAGCCACAGCCATGTGGCGATACACAGATTAATAGAAATGGGTTCATTTAAGATATAAGAGCTAACTAGAATACACTTAAGCTATTAGCCAAGCAGTATTTTAAATAATTTACTTCTTGTGTAATTATTTCAAATGAGAACAGTTGGGAAACAAAAGAGCAGCCACACCCAACACGCATGTTAGCATTTTAACTGGTATTGTCACTATAAATATATTGTTTAGGCAACCATATTGTTAAGGTTTCATGGTTGCAGCTTCCCTGTCATATATAAAATACACAATCTCGCAGAAAATGTCTTGGTCCTTTGGCTCTTAATTTTTTTATTTCTTCTCCTCTACAAATTTCCTTGAACCTAGGTGCCATTAACTATATCTATTCATAGCCAGTTCTCTGTATTTGACCATTTATACACTGGAAGAGTATTAAATAATACTTGAAATTTGGAATTTACATGCTTATAGTCAATAATCTAGAGGCCTTGAGTCTTTTTTTAATGTAATTTGTCTATTTTATATTTCAACCTCACTTTACTTGCTCTCTTCTCCTCCCCTTCCTCCTCACTAGCCCCCTCAATTCACTCCTCCTCTGTGTCTGTTCAGAAAGGGACAGGCCTCCCATGGATATCAACGAAGTATGGCATATCAAGTTTCAGTAAGACTAAGCACCTCCCCTTGTATTAAGATTAGGCAAGGTGACCCAGTATAAAGAATAGATTCCCCAAATCCCTAAAGCATTAGGAACAGCCCCTCTTACCATTATTAGGAGACCCACTAATAGACTAAGTTATACAACTGTTCCATATATGTAGAAGGATATGTTTAGTCCAATGTGGCCTCCCTGGTTGTTGATTCAGATGGTGAGTTCAAATAAGATCAGGTTAGTTCTTTCTGTGGAATATTCTGTGGTGTCCTTTAAGTCCTGTGGCTCCTACAATCCTTCCTCCCACTCTTTAACACAATTCCTGGAGCTCTGCCCGATATTTGACAGTGGGTCTTTGCATTTTTCCCATCAATTACAGGATAAAGGCTCTCTGATGACAATTGAAGTAGGCACCAATCTGATCATAGGAGATGGCTAGTTCAAGATACATATCCACTATTGCTAAGAGTCTTAGCTGGGGTCATTTTGGTAGATTCATAGGATTTTCCCTTGCATCAAGGTTCTATATGATCTCAAAAAAGACTCCTTTTCCAGCTATCTCTTTCAGTTCTCTCCCCCTCCACCTTGCCCTCACCTGATCCCTCAAGTTCCCATCCCTGCCTACCCCCAGTCCACCCAGGAGATCTTTACTATTTCCCTTTCCCAGGGAGCTCCATGCATTCCACTTTGACCTTTCTTATTATCTAGCCTCTATGGGTCTCTAGATTGCACTATGGTTATTCCTTAATTTACAGTTAAATTAAGTATGATACCATGTTTGTCTTTCTGGGTCTGGCTAACTTCACTTAGGATGATTTTTCCCATCCATTTAAGCCCTTTAATTTTAAGTTATCAAGTACTATGTCCCAAGGCAATTCAGTTTTCTATAAAAAGACAATAAGTGGCTGAGAGGCCAAATTCGGCCTGCTGCTTCTATGACCAAACGCTTTAATGACTTTACACACAGTATTTTACATATTTTCTACTGGTTATTCTCATAGCTCTGTTAAGGTTATAGATTTTCACATAAACTTTTTTCTATAATTGGGTGATAAGATTTGTCTGTAATTCTTTTTATATAGAGTATGAATCACCTTCTGACTTGGTTTGTAAACAAGTTTCAAGCAGTTATTAGTTCTGTCAGTGCTGAGATCAAATGCCAGAGTCAACAACATAAATCTTAGAGGATTTACTTCACTCACTCTCAGAGTGTTTATTCTGTGCTTGCTTGGCTCTTCACAAAGAAGTATATAATGGAAGAATCTTTTCGTCTTATGATGGAGAAGAAGCAGAGAGCAAGTAATGGATTGAGAACTATGTAAAACTTTCAAAGCCAGGAAAGTTGCCTGCTTCCCTATAGCAAGGGCCCACTTCATAGTGTCTATAGCCTCTGAAAAGGACACCCAGAGTATCAACACATGGGACTGTGGATATTTATTCATCAGAAAGGTTTTCTATAGTTTCTATAGTTCATATATTTTAAGATTTTACCAGAGCTGAGAAGTTAGAACAGGTAACAAACAAGTCAAAAATCTTTACAGTGTATCCATTTGCAGAAATATGTCAGCAACTGGTTTAGAGTGGTACATTTTCACAGAAGATGTGCTATTTCAAAAATACATTATAAAAATCTGAAATTATTAGTATCTATAAAGGTGTATTTACCAGAATAACTGCTCCAGAGTAGTGGCGAATACATCCACAAACCAGGAATGTCCTCTTCTGCTCCAGGACTTTACTTCTTTTTATTTTATGCCTGTTTGTACTTCTAAAACAAGGAGTAGAAGCCCTGAGAATTTGCATTTGCATTTTTCTGAAAACTGACAACTGGGAGCTGATATAAATCTCCTTTATTCTTGACAAAGTTTCCTCAAAACTTTCTAAACTTTAAACTCTTTCTTAACATTTATCATTCATGGGTTTCTACCAGCCATGGCTTGCTTCCTTCACACTAAATCACATATGAATTTGGAGTGTTCTACTTGTAGGCATAGCAACACTTTGTATACACATATGTTATCTGATCACTCACTATTTACGTCTATTTCAGATTATTGTAGTTTGTCCATTTTCTTTAAGCAATCTGAATGATCCACACAGAATAAAAAGAGTTTGCTCGCAATAGAGCATATTATTTTCCCAAGTAGAACTAAACTTTAAAGACATTTTGCACATAGATAGACTATTTTTACATTAATGTGATTGTCTGAGCACAGGGACATTTTGAATGCAGAATTCAATCTCTGGACTACTCAAAGATCCTTGATTCAATTTCCAGCAGTTATGTGCTGACATAGCAGACAAAGATCTCTGATGACTTGTGCATCTCTCAGGGATACTTCAATTGTGTCATTTAAATAACTTCCTCTTGTTTTATCTGATGCCATCATGTTTCACTGTGAAGAAACACAAACCTTGCATTTTTTTGTATTTTTGAAAATTCTAAAGACATGACTTTGAAAATCTTCAAAAGTGATCATCTACAGACAACATAAATGCACAAGTGTACCTCCATCAGTGTGGAGTTTTAAGGTAGAATAAGACAACTGGAAAGCCAAACAAACAACAAACAGTAGCAAAATTCAGAAATAAGAAAAATTGAAATGCAAAACAGAATGGTGACATGAGGAAGAGTCCTTACTGGCATTTTTTAAGAATAAATAGTAGATATTAATTGAGTAGGAAATTAGTAATCTAGTTAAATTGCTACATCTTTTAGCATATGTTTATGTTCTAATTTCAAACTTAATATGTGATTGCACTATTCAATAGTGCATCCGTAATGACCTACATACATTTTTACAAGCAGAAAGGAGTTCTACAGATTTTCCAAAGTCTTGTGGCTTACAGAAAGATAACATGTAGAAGACACTAAAGATGCAGCAGAGTTGAAGAAGCAAAGCTAGAGAACCCTATGACTAAATAAGATGCTCGGTGAGATAACAAGGTAATATGCTGCCACTGCATGGGCAGAGAAGAGCGAAGAGATTCCCTAAAATGAGAGGTTTGCGACTGTAATCTGAGGAGAAGATAGAAAACAAATCAATGAAGAAAAAAGTGGACACAAATGTGAAGATGCTGTCTTGTTCTATCATGGAAGTGGAAACTAGGCATACCTCCCTTGCTGCTTGTCTCTGCTTTCTCTTCATCTTTATTCCAGCACAATCCTACAACATCATCTCATCTTTCACATTCACAATGAACTTTCTGAAACTGAAAAATAAAATAGAAAAGGCAGATAAGTTTGTATCTATTGTTCAGTTATCATAGGCTATCATGGTGTTTATTAGTTTTTGTCTGAGTTTCTTTTGTTAAGTGTTTTGGCTTTGATTTCCCCACATTATTGTATGTTGAAATCCTTCTCATTGATTTACAAGAATATAAATGGCATATGCTACCATTAAAATAATGCTGTTTAAATAATTGTATCAGGCTTTTATATGTTTTTCTTTTAAAATATACCTATAAGCAAAACTGCTGGCCAGAGATTTGTAGACATTCACCTTCAATCTTCAAAGTGTTCAGGCCACCCAGGTTTTAAAGGAATGGTATGACAACTCTTGAGACTTCAGGGATTCCTGGGAATAAACTGAATCTATGTTGCATTATACAGTGGTCATGAGCCTTTCATGACCATGCTTGGTATGTTGTGACTTGAATCCAAAATGTCTCTTATACTATCATGTGTTGATAACTTGGCCCTCAGCAAGTGGGACTGTTCCAGAAGGTGATAGAAATAAAACCATAATTCAATGTCAATATTTTCTTCATGTTGTATACATCAAATATCCTACTAACGGATTACAATATTCTACTCTAGAGCACAAACTCTTTCATGCCTGATTTATCCTGTTCATTGTTGTGTTTGTGAATAATTCTTCATAAGATATGCATCAGTACTTTTTTCCCATGACCATAACAAAATCAGATATTAATGTTAGTCCCTTTTTTACATTTATTTTTTAATTAATTTATTTTTTAAAACCAATCTTTTCTCATTTTGCATACCAATCCCAGTTTCCACTTCCTTCTCTCCACCCTACTCACTCTTCAGATAGGGTAAGGCTTCCCATGAAGAGTCAATAAATTCTAGAACAACACTTTGATCAGGACCAACGCCCTCCCTACTATATCTATCCAAAAAGAATTGGCTCCAAAAAGCCAGCTCAAGCAATTGGGATAAATCCTGGTTCCACGGTCAGTGGCCCCACAGACTTCTCCAGCCACACAACTGTTACCCACTTTCAGATAGCCTAGTTTGGTCCTATTCTAGTTCCCCCACTATCAGTCCAGAGGCAGAGAGCTCCCATTAGCTCAGGTCAGCTGTTTCAGTCAGTATCCCGAACATGGTCTTGACTCCTTTGCTCATATTATTGTTCCTCCCTCTCTTCAACTGGTTGTTGGGTGCTCAGCCCAGAGCTTTGCTGTGGATCTCTGCCTCTGTTTCCATCAGTTGCTGGAAGAAGGGTTTTATGATGACAATTAAGATAGTCATCAATCTGATCACAGGACCAGTTTAGGCACCGTCTCCATAATTGTTTAGAGTATCCTTGTGGATTCCTGGGAATCTCCCTAGTGTCTAGCCCCATAATGATGCCCTCAATCAAGATATCTCTCTTTTTCTTTTTGCTCTCCCTCTCTGTCTTTCCCCCATCTCACCCACCCTCCTCTCCTTCCATCCTCCCTTCTTTTCCCACCCACATGCTCCCAATTTTCTCATGAGATCTTATCTATTTCCCCTTCACAAGAGGATTCATGGTTACTCTTAGTGTTCTCATTGTTACCTAGCTTCTCTGGGATCATGGACTATAGGCTGGTTATCCTTTGTTTTATGTCTAATAGAGATGGCTCAGAGGTTAAGAGTATTGGATGCTCTTATTAAGATCCTGAGTTCAATTCCCAGCAGTCATATGGTAGTTTACAACCATCTATAATGAGATCTGGGGCCCTCTTCTGGCTTGCACGTATGCATGATAGCATCGGTACTTTTAGTTTCATTTTTTTTCTCAATCACTAATCCATTAAATGAATAGCTCAGAAGTCATTTATCTAATTAAGTGTTGATAGCATTTTATATGTTCCACATTTCAGACTATTGCGATGTGACTCTGGTGAGCGTTCTCAATGGTCGTTTTGCTTGTAAGTTTTTATTTGTCTCATGTAAATAACTAAGACTGGAATTTTTATATTGTCACTACTATGTATCTTTAATTTTATAAAAAAAAACCCCAAAAGATTGGTATTTTAAAAATAGTTTCAACACTCTTTTAAAGAATTTTTTAAACAGCTATTTATTGGAAGAAGGGTGTGCACCTTCTTTGGCTATGACAAACAATGCTGCTATGAATATAGTTAAGCACAAGTCCTTGTGGTATAACTGAGCATCATTTGGGTATATTCACAAAGGTTTGCTGGCTCTTGAGGAAGGTTGTTTCGTAATTTTCTGAGAAATCGCCACATTGACATCCAAAGGTGCTGTACCAGTTTGCACTCCAACCAGCAATGGAAGAGTGCTCCCTTTACCCCACAGACTCTCCAGCATAAGTTGTCATCAGTGTTTTTGATCTTGGCCATTTTTACCAATGTAAAATAGAATCTCAAATGTTTTGATTTTCATTTCTCTGAGGACTAAGGATGTTGAACATTTCCTTAAGTGTCTTTCAGCCATTTTAGATTCCTCTGTTGAAAGTTCTCTGTTTAGGTCTTTACTCCAGTTTTTTATTGTATTATTTGTTCTTTTGATGACCAATTTCTTGAGTTCTATGTATATTTTGGAGATCAGACCTCTGTCTGATGTGGAGTTAGTGAAGATCTTTTCCTGTTCTGTAATCTGTTGTTTTGTCTTGTTGACCTTGTCCTTTGCTTTACAGAAGCTTTTCAGTTTCAGGAGGTCCCATTTATTAATTGTTTCTCTCAGTGTCTGTACTGCTGCAGTTATATTTAGGAAGTAGTCTCCTGTGTCCATATGTTCAAGTGTACTTCCCACTTTCTCTTCTATAGGGTTCAGTGTGGCTGGCTTTATGTTGAGGTCTTTCACCCATTTGAACTTGAGTTTTGTGCATGGTGATAGATATGGGTCTATTTTCATTCTTCTACTGTTGGGATTAATGAGTCCTGGCTTTCAGCTGCTTTTCCCTCCTAGTACCTTCTAATATAAGTTACTAGAAGCTGTGCCTAGTTAGAGGATCAGAGGATGGGATTATCACCTGTTGACCATTGACTGCAGTGTATTTAAGTCTACATGCTGTTAATAAAGGGGGGCTTTGGTATCAGTGTTTAAAGGTATGCGTGTCAGTCTGTCTCTTTGTCTGTGTTCTCAACCTCCAGCCCCTTGCCTGAAGCTCGAGAACTGAGTTCTAGTGCACAGAGCACAGACACGGGGGCGCGGTGTGCAACGTTTGTTCTACATGTTAAAATACGGTTATGCCAGTACCATTTGTTAAATATGCTTTCTTTTTTCCATTTGATATTTTTTGCTTCTTTGTCAAAAATCAGGTGTTTGAAGGTGTGTGGATTAATATCTGGGTCTTCAATTTGGTTCCATTGGTCCTCCTGTCTGTTCTTATACCAATACTAGGCTGTTTTCAGTACTGTAGCTCTGTAGTAAAGTTTGAAGTCAGGGATTGTGATGCCTCCAGAAGTTTTTTCATTGTACAGGATAGTTTTGGTTATCCTGGGTTTTTTTGCTTTTCCATATGAAGTTGAATACCATTCTTTGAATGTCTGTGAAGAATTTTGCTGAAATTCCGAAGAGCATTGCATTGAATCCATAGACTGCTTTTGGTAAGATTGCCATTTTTACTAGGTTACACCTATAAGAATGGCCAAGATCAAAAACACTGATGACAACTTATACTGGAGAGGTTGTGGGGAAAATGGAACACTTCTGCATTTCTGGTGGGAATGCAAACTGGTACAGCACATTTGAATGTCAGTGTGGTGATTTCTCAGAAAATTACGAAACAACTTTTCTCAAGACCCAGTAATACCACTTTTGGGTATATATCCAAAGGATGCTTAATCGTGACACAAGGACACAAGCTCAACTATGTCATAGCAGCATTGTTTGTTATAGTCAGAACCTGGAAACAACCTAAATGCCCTCAACCGAAGAATGGATAAGGAAAGTGCGGTACATATTTACACAATAGAGTATTACAGAGCAGAAAAAAAAAA
>NW_004949099.1:17005614-17025821 GCF_000317375.1 Microtus ochrogaster | reverse complement strand
AAAGAAAGAGTTTGATAATATTCCCTCTCTTTTTATTTTGTGGAATAATTTGAGGGTTATTGGTATTAGTTATCCTTTTAAGATCTTGTAGAATTTTGAGCTGAAATCATTTGGTCCTGGGCTTTTTGGTTAGGAGACTCTTGATGACTGTCTCTATTTCTTCAGCCATTATTGGTCTATTTAATTTGCTTATCTGAGCTGGGCAGTGGTGGCACACATTTTTAATCCCAGTAGTTGGAAGGCAAAGGCAGGTGGATTCTGTGAGTTCGAGACCAGCCTGGTATACAAGAGCTCGTTCCAGGACAGGCCCCAAAGCAACACAGAGAAATCCTGTCTCAAAAATCAAACAAAAAAAATTTACTTATCTGGTCTTGATTTAATTTTGATAAGTGATATTTATCGAGGAAGTTGTCCATTTCCTTTAAGTTTTCCAATTTTGTGGAGTACACATTTTTGAAATATGACCTGATGATTCTCTGTGTTTCCTCCATGTCTGTTGTTATATCCCCATTTTCGTTTCTGATTTTGTTACTTTGGATATTCTCTCTTTGCCCTTTGCTTAGTTTGGATAAAGGTTTGTCTATTTTGTTGATTTTCTTGAAGAAACAACTCTTTGTCTCATTGATTCTTTGTATTGTTTTCTTTGTTTCTATTTTGTTGATTTCAGCTTCAATTTGAGTATTTTCTGCCATCTAGTTCTTTTAGGTGAGTTTGATTCTTTTTATTATAAAGTTTTCAAATGTTCTGTTAATTCACTAGTGTGGGATTTTCCCAACTTTTTTGTGTAGGCATTTAGTGATATGAACTTTCCAGTTTACTTATATTCTTAAAGTTCTTTGGATAGCAGACATGTTCTTTTTAATATTGACAAAGTCAATATCTACAAGTTTTGTAAAAGGAGAAAGATTTATATGATCTGAAGAGAAACCAGAGTATTGTAATGGCCCAATTTTTGTGTTTTATCTATATACTTTAGTATTGGCTAACTGAAAATGCTAGTTTCTAAATGTTTTATGAGTTATATTTCACATGTAGAACTTGAACTGATTTGAATTCACTCAATTTTAGTGTGCAAATAATATACCAAAGTGATCTAGAATCATTTGCTCAAAAGACTTACCTTTCTCCCAGGGATTTAAACTAGCACGTTGCTTAAAAAAAATGGTTGTACAATTTGGAGCAATAAATCAATAGATTAGATAGATAGATAGATAGATAGATAGATAGATAGATAGATAGATAGATAGATAGGATAATAGAAAGAGTGATAGAGCAGGATACTTAATGCCCTCACTTGGCATCTATACAAGCATTCAGGCTTGGACCCATACTGATCTATCCATACTATAACACACAGACACACATCACTGAGATTTTGAAGGTGATGGAGGACCATCATAGACCTCTGCCTGCTTTAAAGATTCATCATTGATTTTTTTTGCCCTCAGTAACTTATTTTGTATGTGTCTGAGATATTTATCATGTATATATTATGTGTGTGATTAGCAGAGGTCACAAGAGGACATTGAAATCCCCTGAACCAATTTTGGGTAGTTGTGAACCACTATGTAGGTCTGGGAACAGAATTTCTGCAAGAAAAACAAGTGCTCTTTTAATAGCCAAGCCTTCTCTCAATCCCCCTGCTTTTAGGCATTTTTAATATCAAAATCCTATGAATTTTTCTGTGTCTGTAGTCCTTGGGCTTTATAATATTCTTAAGTTTCTGCCTTGAAATTTAATTTATTTCTTAACCAATGATAACCTTCTCATCTGTCCCTTCTGCTAAATTCATGTTTCCATCTGTTTCTAAGATACAAATTAAATAGTTTCAGAGGAGCTCCTCACCATCATCTTTTCATCTGGATATTTTCCTTCCAATTGTCAATCCAATGAACAAAATCAGTTATCCTTTCAGTCCTGATAGCCCAACCTTCCAGCCAATCATTTCCATACTTTTAGGGCAAGTATCCTGCCAATGGAACTCCCAGAGCAAAATGTGAAACACTGTCACCACAATAATGATTTTTCCTACCATTTCTCATTCTTTAGTTTTCCATTTTCTGTTAAATTGTCCATTTTATCACTATTTCAAGCATATTAATTGAAGTTATTGAATGCTATATGTTATAAGGTCATCAAGATGTCTCATCAGCTAACTACAAGTTGAGTTGAAGGCTAGAACCCATGTCCAGGTAGGCAAAAATAACCAACTATTTAAAGTTACCCTCTTACTTCTACTCTGGAGCTGTGGCAAGTGTATACTTGTACTCATAAACATACTTTTAATTAAAAGTTATAAATTTTAATTTAACATATTCTTATTCACTCTTGTTCAATATCATTTTTCTTATTTTTCTAGCTGATTGTTATGCCTATTGATGGTTTATCGCTTAGTGTTTAAATGTATATCTCATAGGGAGTGGGACTGTTTGGAGGTGTGGCTCTGTTGGAGTAGGGATGGTCTTGTTGGAGGACCGGTGTCACTGTGGAGATGGGCTTTGAGATTTCCTATTCTCAGAATACTGACCTATGTCTCTGTCAACTCCCTTCTGCCTACAAAAATGTAGGATTATTAGCAGCTACTCTGGTACCATGTCTGCCCAGATGCTGCCATGCTCTCCATCATGATAATAATGGACTTAACCTATGAAACTGTAAGTGAAGCCACCCTAAGTAAATGTTTCTCTTATAAGAGTTGTTGTGGTCATGGTATCTCTTCACAGCCATAAGAAACTATCCCTGAATAGAGTTGAATTGAAATCTTATAAAAATGTTTGGAAGCTTTTCCTGATGCAATTTTCCCACAGAAAGGAATATTGCGGCTACCATCAAGTTAGGGCATATTACCTTCAACAGACAGAGAGCAATATTTTGTTAAACTAAGCATCAGGCATTAGAGCTGCTCTGGTTCCCGTTCTCAGTGACATTTAGGATTTAAGACCTTCAGACCCCAGGAGAAAGCCTAGGGCATTAAACCAACTTATAACTCCATCTTTTCTCTCAAAACATAAAATGCCAATGCTTGGCCTCACTTTTTGGTCTCTCAGTTATTTGTTTAGTAGTTTGGCTTGAAGTTCAGTTGGATAAGTGAGTCCAAGTGCTGGGACTCTTAGTAATCAGAATATTCCAGGTCTTTAGCTGAGATATGTCAATTTTAAATTAGTAATAATGGAATCTCTTAATTATAGAGAAAGTTAAATTCCCAATTTTAAAGTACTATAAACAAAGCAGGTTACTTTGATTACAGGGAAATATGTACTAAAAAATATTTCCAGACCTACATAGCAGAGGCTAAAATGACTTATCTGAGATATAAACCTTCATCCATCAAAGACCACATCTTAGAGTCCATATACAACCAAACTAAGTGCTCCATAATAAATAAAAATCCATGTTTCCAAAGAGATTAGAAAACAAACCAGAGTCTACACAACAAATTTTTATAAGAACAAGAATACAACCCAAAGTAAATGATACAGAAAAATGTAATGTTTTAAGGAAATATAAAAACCAACAGATCCTAACCCACAAATGACCCTGTTATTTTAGCTATCTGAAAACAATGTTAAGAACTCTATTGTATCTGGTATAAGAATTGATATAAAAGGTGAGAGCATTTCAGCAGATAAAAATATAAAAAAGCAACCCAATGAAAAATTAAAAATTGAACTGCTCTACCTTAAGTACAGAATTCACTGGGTGTGTTCAATAACAGTGTATATGACAGTGAAAATGTCAGTAAACTTGAGGATAGATCAATAGAAATTACACAGCCCAAGAACAGGGAAGAAACTTCATAAAAATTGAAGAAGACTGGGGACCTTTGCAATACCCAAGCAAAACAAAACAAACATCTAGAAGCATGAGATTCTCAAAGAAAAATAAAAGGTTGGGGTCACATTTTATTTAGAGAAGTAATATTCAAAAATATCATAAACTTATAGAATCTAAAACATCAGTAAACACTAGACAAGATAAATACTTGTGAGACTTTGTATAGACACATGTTAATCCTACTACCGGAACATAAAGATGTAACCAAAAGAGTAAAAAAAGTAACCTATAGAACAATAACGAATCAGTAGACTCTAAGTTTCTGACCAAAACCCATCAGAGCCAGAGGCACTGGAATTATTTTGCCCAAGTCAAACACAACTTGAAGCCCTCACAAAACAACAGAAAGTGAATAAGTTTTCAGACACAGTGAAGATGTGATTTGAAAGTGGAGGAGAAGTAAATTAAAGGCATTTTTGAATCAAGTAATAGCAAGGAAATTTTGTTGCCAAACCTCCTTAACTATAAGACTAAATATGAGGGTCTTCTCAGGATGAAGATAAGCCACCCTACATGAAAGGAAACAAATTTTAAATAATGAATGCAAAGACTGGGAGATATATAACACATCATTATCAACAACAATAACAATGACAAAACTATTAAGTTAGTTTTGGGTTACCAAACTCTGCCTGAACTCTGCCAGTGGCCTGACATGGAGAATGGTTGTTAGATATAGTGACTCCATTGGAGAAAAAGGATTTTCTCTTTCCTAGATAGCATCAGTTTCAAATAACTTTTTGGCTAGAGGCAGGATGTCTACTTTTCCTTTCTCAGTGCTAGGGTTTTGTCTGGCTTGAATATGTTCAGATTTTCTGAGCATTTTCACAAGCTATGTGATCTCATATGTGTGTCAGTCTTGTTGTGTCTGGAAGATACTTGGAGCTGTCTACAACCCCTGGATCTTGTTTTCCTGGAGTTATCCACCACCTCTGCCTTTATCCTCTTTCTACCACTTCTTCGACATAGATTCCAATACTTTGAGGGAAGAAGCAAGAAGCATGATAAAGACATACCTTTTAGGACTGAGAGTTCCAAAGTCTCTCATTTTCCATTCACTGCTTAGTTGTGGGTCTCTGTGTTAAGTCTTTCATCCACTAAAGGAAGCTTCACTAATGAGGCTGAGTGATTCACTGATCTATGCATATAACTATATGTCTAAGTATTCATTTTATTGCTATGTTACTTTATCAGAATAATAGCAGTATGTTTTCCATTAGGCCTTATAAACTATCTGGTCTCAGGTATTGATTACTTCAGTAGTGTTAGGCATAGATTCATCATTTAGAGTGATGTGGGATTGCCCTATGTACGCTGTGAATGTTATTCATTAATAAAGGAACTGCTTTGGGACTATAGCAGATCTATAGAGGAACAGAGCTAGGTGGGGAAAACTAAACTGAATGCTTGGAGAAAGAAGGGCAGAGTCAGAGAGAAGCGATGTAGCCCTGCTAGAGACAGACATCAGAACTTTATCTGGTAAGCCACAGCCTCATGGTGATACACAGATTAATAGAGATGGGTTAAATTAAGATGTAAGAGTTAGCCAATAAGAAGCTAGAGCCAATGGGCTAAGCAGTGTTTTAAATAATATAGTTTCTGTGTGATTATTTCAGGGCTCAGCAGCCTGGTAACAAACTAATGGCACTCCAGTATAATAGAGTGTGTTTTAGATATAATCAAAAAGTGGTTGGATCCTCCCATAGCATTTGGGCCATTATTGCATCAGAACACTTTGCAGGCAGGTTATGGTTGTAGGTCCCAAGGTTTGTAGTTGAGTGATATTAATGATGATTTTTCACCTTCCATAATATTTAGAATATCGTCTAGTATCATGAACACTAGTCAATAGGGAAAAAACTTCTAGTTGGGCAGTGGCTCAATTTCTTCATGTTAATGAGGTCTTCAGCAAAAGGGCCTTATTATCAGGTTATAGAGAATAACCAGTAGCCTCAGCAATAGCCTGTAATGTTGGGAGGACAGTCTATGGGACTCCTTTGGCCAATGATTCAACATGATATAATCCATCATTCCAGCAAGACAGTATCCTATAGAAGGAAAAATAAAAACATTCTTACCAAGTATGTATTTGATAAAGATTAGTATCTTTAATATATAAAGAAATAAAACAAATACATGAAATCAAGAAAACTAATAAGCAATTTAAAATGGAATATAGAACAAAATAGAGAGTTCCCAAAAACTGAAGCACAAAAGACTGAAAAACAATTTTAGAGATGGCCAACATCCTTAGCTATCAGGGAAGTAGAAAGTAAAATGATTCTGAGATTTTATCTTACCCTAGTCAGAAAACCATGATCAATAAAATAAATGACAACACATGATGACAAAGACGTGGAGAAAAGGAAACACTTATTTATTTTTGGTGGGAATGTAGACTAATGACCACTATTGTAATCCATGTGGAGTTTCATCAAGAATCAGTTATATAACTCTTGAGCATATGTACTGAGGACTCTATTTTACTATAGGAATGCTTTTTCATCCATGTTTATTGTTGCTCTACTCATAATATCAAGAATTTTGAAGCAGCCTAGATATCCATTCATTGATGAATGATAATGAAAATGTCATGCAGTTACACAAATAAAACAATATTCAATTAAGAAAAATAAAATTATGACTTTTTTGTAAATTGATGCCGCTGGAAACAATCAACCTAAATGAGGTATTTCAGACCTGAAAAACAAAAACAAATATTGTATTTTCTCTTATATGCCTATGCTAACATTTAAACTGTACATATGTATGCTTCAATCCAAATTATCCAAAAAGGGACCAGGGAGGAATAGGGAATATTCTAAAGAAGGGGAAACAGAATATAGTGTTAAAGAGGAAGCTAGCACAGGATCAATAAATAGAGAGGGGCATGGGAGAGCCAGAAAAGAAGGGAATATGGGGTGCAAAAACTAATACAAGAACCTTTAAAAAACATAGAAATCTAGTACTGTAGAAGTGTGCTAATATATACACATAAATGAAAAGAATTTAAAAGGAGTCATCATATAATACAGAAGACAATGTACCAACTAGGTATTTGCTGGCATTTACTCTCCCCACTTTTATGTATGTACTCTCCCTATTACCTGCAGCTTTCTCAGGGTAGGAAGTTAGTCCCTTGTAAGTGCTGTTCCAGAGGTCTATCCAATAAATGTGAATGTGAAACTTGCCCCTAGTCTGTTTCCTGGGTCATCTCAGCTAGGAGTGTTGAGTGTTAGAAAATCAAAGGACAAAGCTACGAGGACCAACAGGAGGGCTCCGACCACCCAAAAGAGAGAGCACACAACTCTGACCTCCCACAACATATGTTTAACCTTTCTAGAAGCCCTTTCATCCTCAGAGCATAAATTTTTTCTTATAGTTACTCCTAATTTCCCTCTTTCTAGAAAACTCAATCAGCACATGGCTATGACTTCTTTTACCACTTGGTAGGTAAGTGAGCTTATCCCAGGCTTTACTAATTGATTACCAAGCTGGATATCTGGGATAGGAGAGGCACTGTTTCGTTTTGAGAACTTCTTCTTTGTCTTTCAGATACGTGGATAATAAATTATTTTGAGAATAACCATCCCGACTAACTCATGTGACCCAGTCTGAGACTAGCAACACAAACAAAAGCACAGGAAAGATGGGAACTAAGAGGCCAAGACAAGAAAGCTTTTTAACCTTGGAGTTCCAGAATCATTTTTAAAATTTTCAGTTTGTGTGAAAACCATTCTTGCTGGAATTTTGTCTGTGCTGCAAGTACACACACTTCTCCTTTCCATCTTATATTTTTGTGACAATTTGAGAAACTATTTTATTATTGCTTAAAAGTCATCCAGCAGAGCAAACAAGGTAGATATTACCAATTCAACTGACAAACAAACCTAAGGAACAAATCTTATATGTCAGATGTTGGATCGGTACAGAAGTCTTAATACTGTGTGTTGATTTTTGCATTACATGGCATTGTTTTTCCACAGCCTTATCATCCTAACAATTTATTTCACAACTACAGTTATTAATCAGCTAAATATTTAAGACATGTGTATTAGGTAATTTCATCACTGTGTGACCATCATAGAGCATAGTTAAAAAACTCATCAGGCCTTTTGTTCATCTAGGCTAATCTGTAAACTCATGTCTCCTAGGTTGTAAGTTTATAACCTGCACTGCATACTACTGAGTGCTGTAAGAATTTTTAGGATATTTGGAAGCATTTATGCATATAAACACATTGAGATGTGAAATAAGCACAATAAAGATAATAGATGGTATGAACTTTTCATGTCCTTCATAATTTTATGAGATGTTCATTGTATGTAAGGTTTGCTGATCAGTGTCTGTTGATTACAACTACCCTAGTGAAGATTATGTATAATTAAATGTTAACTGGGAAGGAAGATACTGTGGGTATATGCAGGACTTTATCGATCCTCAAAATGAGAAAACAAGGAAATAATGAAGCTGAGCAGAGAGTAAGACTTGCATAGATTAGGGTTTGTATCACATGATCCATATCACACAAACACATGGCGTAGGAAGCATATATGCAAAACGTTACTTTCTCTAAATAGCAGTCAAAATGAATTCAGATAAAACATTAATGAAGATAGTAAAAGCCATCATTCTCCTGTTAGATGCATATGCATTGTAAACTTCCATGTTTGTCCAAGGGTCTGCGTCTGAGCACTTGGGACACATTCCTAATAAAAATTGGCTAGTTCTCAGCCTCTGGAGTTAGAGAGCAGAGTAAGGAAATGAAACTTGGTAGTGAATACACAGAGAAATGAAATTCCAGCCATATATTCTATTACAGAAAACAGTGTTATTTGGCATAGAAAAGAAAGTCAAGAGACATCTTATGAAAAATAGTGGAATCTTCCAGATGAGGAGCTTAAACAGATGGACAATATTCTTGAACAGAGAAACAGCATATACAAAGAACCTGTAAAGATGAACAACCACAGAAGTTTCCTTTGAGTGATTAGAAGGTTAAGGCTAAAGAAGTCAGAATGAACAAGAACATAACTGAAGGCATAGCTAAGTCAAGCTTTTCCAAAACTGAATAACGGACTGTGAATTACTTCTTGAAAAAAAAATTCATACTGTTTCTAAAAACACAATCCACATGCTGTTTTTATATGAATTACCTTCCTATTTAGCTTTAAAAATGTGTGGAATGAGAAGTTATACTTTTTTAGAGAATCTAGCTTAACAGGTAACTTTCTTTTTCCTTTGCAGTATCTAGTCTAATTTTTTCTTGTTTCAATATAGGTTATTTTAAGATAATACCTTCTAGCACCAGTCTTTCTGAGAATTATACCCTATGGTTGTAGAAAAGAACTTCAGACATTCTAAATCAGTCCCCTTTTGAGAATGAAGACGCCAAATCTCTTTTATGATTCATACAATGTCCCCTAGGAAAAGTGGCAGAAATGACTAGTTAGTTCTCAGATATTCCCTTTGTCAACTAAACCCCAAATTCTATATTTGACTGATACATTTTAAATCCATCAACCTTTTCCCTTGACTCTCCAGTCTTCTCATATCTCTTTTAAGCTGTGGAGTGCACATTGTGTTCCATCTGACCATATCAAGAGAGCACAGAAATGAAGCCCCAACAAGTTAGATTTATGCAAAGCTATCTCATTGTATCCCTGAAATATATGTGAAACAACCAGTTGGAAACAACAAAATTTTACAATGAATATCTAAAAATAGCCTTATACAATCATGATTTGTAAATTCACACATATTATAAGGTAAATGTTCCATGTCAACTGTTTTGTTTTGTTTTTGTTTGTGATTTCTTGATTTAAAACATAATCTAGCTTACATACTCATTTTGAAAAGTGAACATAGATAACATGACCACAGAGAGTTATTATTTGTGATTTGATAATAAAAACTATTTAATATTTAATAACATATATAATTAAGTATCTTAACTTCAGTATTTACACTTTTCTCTATGTATCAGATATTATAGAGACCCTCGGTGTTTTCACAACTTCAGACAACACAGCAGCTCTTACCAGTAAGGCTAAAGATATTATTGTCCTTTCATCTTTAGTTATTTTCCCTTTATTTGATTAAGTATGTTTTTAATTAAAATATAATTATATCACTTTATACTCATTAAATAATATTCCTTGCCAAGTAAGATTCTCTCTTATCCATACAAACAGACAGATAAATGCATACACACATATAAATTATGACTATTCGATGTAACAAAGATTATAGCTAGATAGATGACAGATAAATGACTGGTAAATTACAGAGAGATGATAAATGACTATTATATGTCAAAGATAGATAGATAGATAGATAGATAGATAGATAGATAGATAGATAGATAGATAGATGGATTATTGGTAGGGGGGCCCCTTGTTCATTTCTCAGCTGCCCAGACTCCCAAAATAACCACACAGAAACTGTATTAATTAAATCACTGCTTGGCACATTTATTCTAGCTTCTTATTGGCTAATTCTTACATATTAATTAAAGCAATCTTCACTAATCTATGCATCACCATGAGGTCATGGTCTAGCAGCAAAGTTTCAGTGTGTCTGTCTCCGGCAGTGGCTCCATGGCTTTTCTCAACTCTGCCTCCTTTCTCCCAACATTCAGTTTAGTTTTCCCTACCTAGCTAAGTTCTGCCTTGCTATAGGTCCAAAGCAGTTTCTTTACTCATCAATGATATTCACAGCATACAGAAGGGAATGCCACATCGATAGATAGAAGATAGATAGATAGATAGATAGATAGATAGATAGATAGATAGATAGATAGATATACATGGAAGATAATAGCTAGATGAGAGAGAGAGGATTATAGCTAGGGGACAGATAGAAGATTGATATATAGACAATACATAAAATGATAGAGATGATAGGTGACATAATAGTTGAAAGGAGGGTATAATAGACTAATGATTGATAGATGAGCTGAGAAAATGATAATTATGTAATATAGTAGGTAAATAATGATACATAGAAGTATAGATGAGGGAAAAATTGAAGACATAAAAATAAATAATAGATTTGTTTTGATAATTAGATAATACAAAGATCTTTTTCCCCAAATATGTCATTCCCAAGTGCAGTAATCAGTTCCATTCAGAGATTAGATTTATTTAGTAAAAAAAAAAAATCTATTAACCTTTATCTTGCCAATTGAAATGAATCTCAATTGCTGCACCCTTTTTTATTTTTCTCTATTTTGTTTCCTACTGAAGTGACTTTCTGAGATTTGAGGTCTATAAGCTGAAGCTCATTTCTTCTCGGGTCTACTACAGCATTTAGACCCTAAATACATACATTGTTCAAGCAACAGACTTCATTACCTAAGACAGGTCACATTCATGCCCTTCTATTTATCATTATGGTTTATTAGTACTTGCGCTTCAGTCTTCAGATTACAGTGGGATCTAAGGAAGGAAATGTAAAAGCATTCTAACCTCCCAGTTTGAGCTTTAAACAAACTCATGTAATTAAATATTATTCAGTGAATTTTATCCCTTTTTGTGCTGTGTGGTTGAAGTTCATTCCTATTTCCTCTAATGTGCTTTATAATATTGCCGCAACATATTATTCTTGAGAGGTTTATTGTTAATCTTTATGTTTTTGCTGTCACTTGAGAGGAATAAAACTACACATTAAGTCAAATGCTTGAGTAAAATTAGTAAACACTTATTATTTATAAATTAGCAGTTTTTAGAACAAATTTGTCTATACTATGAATTATGTAGGCATTAAGGGGGAATTTTATTTTTTAATGCTCTTATACAGTCATATTCTAACATATATAATTTAGAAATGATTTGCATTCTTTTGAGTACCATATCACTGCTGCATAGGAAGGCAAATTAGTAGCAAAGTACTCTGCGGAGAACAGATCTCACAGAGCTCTGCCCCATTCCCATTACTAAGTCAATGGTACTTAATACCCCATCCTATCAGTTCTTGTACGTGTGGCCTTGACAGAGAAATTTCTCTGCCAAGTTAAAATCTCCTTTGCTGATCATACAACATTGTATATTTTAATTACTTTTATCACTGCTATGACCGATTGTCTAACAAGAAGCAACTTAAAAGAAATAGTCCATTGTGTCAAGTTGTAGCCCAATGGAGCAACAAAAGCAGCTGTTGGCTGTGGCATCAGGATTGTGAGGCTTCTGGTTCATGTGTGAGTAGATCAAAAAATACACTAGACTAGAAGGCCATGCTGTGAACCTCAAGACACAGCCAGTGAGCTGTCTTAGCTGGGAGATTGCTCGGAGGTTGAGCCTGGTGACCTGAATCTGATCACCAGATCCCATATACAGGTGAAAGAAGAGAACCAACCCTGCAATGTTGTTCTCTGACCTCTACACACACAGTGGCATGCCTTGACTTAAAACAAACAATAGCCATAAAATTTAAAAATAAATCTTAAGTCCCACCCTTACTCATCAATATCTTTCAATGAACCAAGGTCAAATCAAGAAGCATTCTACCATGGAGTTGTAATGAATTTATGAACACCTATCTCTAACCAAGGAGCTAGGAGACAGTGGTTTCTGGATCAGTTTTATTTTTTTCAACCTAACAGTTTCATTGATTATTTGGGAATTTCATTTAATGAACCCCAATCACACTCACTTCTTGCCCCTCCCAGTTCCACCCTCCCATCCTTGTCAACTCCTCCAAGTAAAAAATTATACCAAGTCCAATTGGTGGTGCCCATATTCTCACTGGAGCATGGTCAAACTCCCAGTGGCTGTGCCTTAAAGAAAACTGAGTCTCCCTTATCTGACCCCTGCCAGAAGCCATCATCAGCATCCCTATCATATTCTTAAGAGTTCCTCTTCAAGGCTTCCTGTCGAAACAGTTTCTTTTGAGGGAGCTGGAAAGGAGAGGTTGTCATAGAAGCCTTCTATGTCCCTCAGTCCCAACTGTGAATCTGCAGTCATCAATGCCATTGCACAAGAAGTTTCCCTGCCTTTTACAGTCAGTGACAGTATAGATCATAAACTTCTACATGATTCTGGTAACAGCACAGATCATGGATATCCACATGGCCTCCCACAGTACCATGTACCGCTGGACCTCAGCATAGTTTCTGGTGGTAGCACAGACCACGGACATTAGCATATTATTCACCACAGCTTGGATCACAGACACTATCATAGCCTTCATCAGAGCACAGGCCACAAACACAAACATGGCCTCAGATGGCAGCATGGCCCTGAGACATCAACATGGCTTCAGGGGGCAGCACACCATGGACATCTGTTGTTTTTCCATCAGCTTAGTAGATACATATGAATCTACTGATATTTTAACTACCATCTGTGACCTTGCGGTCCATCATCAGTGCCATGCTACTCAGGCCACCTCCTGGTGTGATTTCTGGTCCTGATGGCACTGGCTCTGCTGCTGATAAAAAAGGTGTCGTTTTAACTAAGTCTCTGCTGTTCTATTTACCAATAAAGGAATCAGATGTTGGGGTAAAAACCTGCTAGCTCACAGAGGCCAAGAAGCAACATATATTTTTAGCCAGAAACCAAGCAAGAGAGCATCTCTCTAGCCATGCACAAAATCAAAAAGACAGGAATACTCTAAGTCTTTCCCTACTCCTTCCTATGTATCTCTCTATGTGTCTTCCTGGCTCCTCTGTACTCTCTATGGTTGATTCTGATCAACTAGTTGCTAACTTTACCTATTGTTCCAAGGTTGATTTTATTAACCCAGTATCAGATTTCACAGTGCAATGAAAATATCCTGCAACAGACATCCACATGGATTTTAGTAATAACACAGTCGATGAACATCCACAGGGCCTGTGGTGGGAACGTGGCCTATGAACATTAACATAGTTTCAGGTAGCAGCACAGACCATTAAAATCCCTATGGATTTTGGGTATAACACAGCCTGGAGAAATCAAGATGACTTTAGGTGTCAGAAAAGATATCCACAAGGCCTCTGAGCACAGCACATAGCATGGACCTCAATTTGGCCTCCAACTAAAGCTGTAGAGTCAGTTTAATTTAAGAGTGTGGCTCCTGGTAGGATGGCCGGCTCCAGCATATAACCCCATACCCAAGAGCATATGGTCAACAGAATTAACCATATTGGAGTCAGTGTGTTATTACATAAAAGAAAAAAGAAAGGCATCAGTTGGTAGGGATTGGGGGATGTGGTTATATCTGGGAGAAGTTATAAGGAGAAGCAGGTTTGAGTATATCAAGATTCACTGCCCTGTTAAATATTGTCATGGGAAATAAGTGCCTCTTTGGTTGAAACCAAACTTGAGACTTTCCCTTATTCCATCATGCTGGTCCTGAGAAAATTTTAATTCCCTAGGGCCCATTTTTTTCAAAAGTTTGATAGCCAAAATAAGGGTCACAAGTGTCACTCTTAGCTTACAATACCTTTGCACCTAGCAGAATGGTTTCAAGGACATTATCCATTTGCTAAGAATATGTAATGTTCAATACTCAGGGGAATCCCTAGTTCTATGAACTCAAGAAACTAAAGTATAGTCATAAAAAATTATAGTGATATTGGAAGAGCGATCCCAAGCTAGGAATTATATCACTGTTCCTGCCATCCTCTGGATTCCAATTTTCTGAGATTCTAAAAAAAGAACTTGGGCAAGCATACCTGGATTTTTTTTATCCAAAGATACTGTGGTAAAACACAAGTGTATTACTATAAATTGCTAAGTTTTCAGTAATTATTTCACACAGTAATGGGAAATTTGGAAAACCAATAGAATGCTAGAATGCTTAGACAATAATAAGAATATGGAAGGCAGAATAATTGGTAGGTATATATCAGAAAAAAAAAGTACTTCAAGATTTTACCAAAACCAGGGAACATTTAATCAGCATTGCAAACAACTTGAACTAATTTGTAGGAGACACTTTAATTAGCAAGCACAGAACAAAAATTATTTTGATATTCTCATGGAATATTCACTCATGCTGAAAAATGACAATTTCCAAGTTATTTTGAAAAGCAGTAGTCTAAGAAGTTCAAGTTTAAAACCAAAGGAGATCTTAAAAGGAAATAATCAAAACTGAAAAGAAATATAAGGGAAGACTAATGCTAAGAGGAATAAAGGCAGAACTGACATCACTGACAATAAAGTTGACAAGAATGGTAATGACACCTCATTGCAAGAGGTTGCAGCTGAAGAACAAGCACATGATGTGTACTTCAACATCACCACTTACCAGACAAAGGTAATGTAAGAGCAGAGGGAAATTCAACATTTTATTTACAACATTGTTTAAAATTTAGTTTTACATTTATTTATTTGTGTAAGTTAGGAGGGCACATCCACAATCCAGGTTTCTTCCTTACCTCATTTTTTCCATCTTGTGGGTAGGTGGGATCAAACCCAGGCTTGGTGCCTTTACATACTGAGACCTAAATTGGTAAATATAAAATAAGGAACAGTCAAATGCTGATGAGCAGATAGAGTGACTAAAACTTTCATGCATTCTGGTGGAAACAGGTTTCACAGCTTAGGGCATGTTTGACAGTTTCCTATGAAAAGTAAGAATCATCAACCTCACTGAGACATAGCAATTCAGCACATGAAAATGAATTAAGAATGTTCTAGAAATTGCACTTTAATAGTTATAAAACAGAAATAATTCAAATGTCTTCCTTAGAAAACCATGCTTTTAACAGATTCATACAATGAAATATTAGAGCTAAGAAGTAAAACCTAGCTGATCATGGTGGTGCATGGCTATATTGTCAAACCTTCAAAGCCTTGGAGGAAGACCTCTAGTTTGATGTCAGTGAGAGTTTCATAAGTAGAGTCTTGTGGGAACTGGGCTGACAAGTCAGTGCTATTGCAGGCAACTTATCCCTAAGGGCATGGTCTTCTCTGTGTATGTGACCTGATAAGACTTGAGAACAAGGGTGGTGTGCGCTCTCTCTCTTTCTTCCTTTTGTGAAGGAACTGGAAGTTACTGCTTGGAGTTTGCCTTGACCCTTGGGGAAAGAGGTTACAGCACAGTGGTGGAGAACTGGTTCCCAATGGGCTTGGATGAGCAGCTGGCGATGAGACCCAGACTCTTCCTTCTGTCTCGTGCACGGATTTGAATAGTCTTTACCTGGTACCCAACATGGCCTGACCCAAACAACCCGTGGCTGGTTCGTGGGGCCTGCTGGACTGTACTTCCCCACATGGCTCACACCTCTCTCCCGTCTAACCCTGCCCATCAGTCAGGGTGAGCCCTTTCCACCACTGAACTGCCTGAGAGCTGCTGTTCCCTGTGAACTCTTCCTGCTGCCATTGCTGTCTATACCCTGGTTTTTTAAAACCCCTGTTAGAGAGGAGCACAGAATGACTGTTGCACGTCTGAGCACTTCCGACCAAATTATGCAGAAATGCTAATTTGCAATGCAAAAATATAATTTGGCTCTTAAAGATCACATCAGCACCCAAGAAGTATGGTACAACACACAGTCAACATTGATTCTCTTGACTATGATAAGGCTTGGGTAGGAAAGATGATTTCCAAAGGCTTAAAGAGAAATCAAAACATAAAATGTTAAATTGTGGCAAACAAGGTCACCTAAAAAGATATTGTATTCAGGACATTCCTAGAAACAATGTTTCTTCTAATCCAAACAGAAGGCCATTGCGTTCTGGAGCCTGCAGAATTTTCAGCAAATGCAGATTGATAAGAAACAAGCAAGGCAACACTTTGCCTTCTGGAAATGCCTTGAGGGGTCTCTCTCAGCCCCCCCCCCAACCCCCTGCATCAAACATGGTCCAATCTATACCAGTCCCTGTGGAAGAAACTCCTCTCCAGAGCAATTAAAGAATATAAAACCTATTGTTAAAAAACATACTGTTCTGGATGATAAAACAAAACAAAAAATTCCAGGAGAAACCATAAAATGAGTATTTTGTCAGACTTCTATAAATGATCAAAGACAAAAGCTAAAGGTATGAATAAATAACATTGTAATCGAAGGTCTTTTGGACAGAGGGGCAGATGTGACTATACTTAAACCAGCATCATGGCATCTGAATTGGCCTCTTCAGGAAGTAGATGTTTAGTTTTTAGGGACTGGAACCATATCTCAGGTAGAGCAAAGCACTAGATGGGTTAGACATATAGGCCCAGAAGAATAGAGAGAAAAATTGAGACCATACATGGCTAATATAGCAGTAAGTCTATGGGGTGGTGATTTGTTACAGCAATGGAATACCCAGAAATAACATTCCTGCAATCTCAGTCACAGATAATAATCCAACTCATGTTTCTGAGAAAAATATTAAAAGATGCTTTTAAAATGAGTCATCAACCATTTAGGCTACACCAAAACAGGGTACAACAACTGTTGATCTCTCAGATGTACCAATAGCTCTACCTTTAAAATGGTTAACTGACAAACCTGTCTCGTTTGAGCATTGGCTCTTGAGATAAGAGAAATTATAGGCTTTAGAATAGCTGGTAGAGAATCAGTTAAGTTCTCAGCTCTCTCCCTTCTAACCAGCCCTTGGAATTCTCCAGTATTAACAAATTCCTATTATGAGAAAGAAATCTGGAAAATGTGGAATGATAAGAGATTTGAAAACTGTAAATAAAGTAATTCAGCAAATGGGCTCTCTACAGCCTGGAATTCTTTGCCTTCTCTGTTACCTAAGGGATGGTCTGTTATAGTTAGTTATTTGAAAAACTGTTTCTTCATTATACCTCTTCAAGAAAAGGGTAGGGAAAATTAGCCTTCACAGTGCCTACTTATAATAATTCTTGGCCCATTAAAAGATATCAATAGAAAGTTCTCCCACAGGAATGTTCTATATTACCACCCTGTGCCAATATTTTTTGCAGGACCTTCTCAAGTCTTTGAGGAGGTTGAAAACTAGAAAATTACAGTTAAATTCCTCTTGAATCTTAGCTAAAAACATATTAGGTACAAAATGTAGACTCTTTAGAGACAAGGACAACTGTGAGGTGATCTCTGTAACTTGTCAATTACATATGTTCTGGACATCTTGAGAGTGTTTGTTATTTGATACGTTCTTGTTGGTTGTAGCTTCTTTTTTGTTTATGTTATTACATCTTCTTTCCTCTGGACAAAACTGGATAATTGTTCTTATTGTATGTAGCTTTATATTAGTATTAGAACCTTCTTAATTAGTCAAAAAAAGGAAATGTTGTGGAATTTGTTTCCATAAGTCAACGGTACTAGACCGACTTAGTCCTATGGGCATATGAGTACATGACCAGATAAGAACTGAGGGTGAAGGTCATATTCTCTCTCTCTGTCTCTCTCTCTGTCTCTGTCTCTCTCTCTGTCTCTGTCTCTGTCTCTCTCTCTCTCTCTCTCTCTCTCTCAGTGAGAGAAATGGTAGAGCAATCACTTGGAGTTCCCCTGGCCCTTGGGTAATAAGGCAGTGGCAGAGAACTGGTTCCCCAACGGGATGGGCAAAACAGCTAGTAATATGCCCTGGACTCCTCTTTCTGTATTAAAACCATTGTGCACAGATTTCATTTAATAAAAGGTAAAACATTTTTCAGGTTTCCTGCTTTAGAGTCTGTCTGGGGAAAAAAAACTAAACAAAACATCAGGGACAAAGCATTCACATATATAAACTTATGGATCACCCACTCCCAACATCATGTTGAAAAGTTAGGTAGTAATGACATTTACCAGTGTAAGAACTGTACAACAAGTTATTATTATAAAAATCAGAAAGTGTAGACAAAGAGAAAGGGAAGGCCAAAAATGGTAGAAGATATTGATTCTAGTTTTAGTTTGCAATGTACAAAATTGCTCAAAAGGCACTCATCATCTATCAATAACTCAAAATAATAGTGCTTAACATGCATGGGGCCCTCATAATACTGACCCTGTAGAAAGTCAACCAAGGAAGTGAAAGGGGATTCCAAGGCTCTATTCTGAACAGATGGACTATTAATTAACAATAGATTCTGGTAAAGAGACAATCACTGTTTTTAGTAGCTTATCCATGGCAGACCTCACAAGGAACCAAGGGATAACTCCAAACCCATACATAATCTGTCTAAATTCTTATGCAAAAAATGAAAAATGAATTTTCAATAACATGAAAGAGATTTGTAGGGAGGATTGTGGTGCAGAAGAGTGCTAAGGAGGTGGGGATTGAAAGTGGCCAGGATATGTTGCATTTAGGTAATTAAAATTACATTTAAGTATGTGCTTTGCAAAACATCCTAATTATATGTCTGTTTTAAAATGTCCATGAGAGTCTTGCATACTTTTTCAAGGAGCATTGATGTTGTTTTTTAAGTCCTACCATTAGTTTCAATTATTCTTCTAAATTAATCTTTCACTTAGAATAGTATTTTTGGTACTGCAGCAATAAAATCCTTTGTCTGGAATAAAATGTATTGAGATACTATCAGATAGAAAGAAGTGTCATCACTGTGCCCCATTAAAATGATTATATGGAAAGATGATTTTATAGACTCAATTACACATGTCTTTACTACTAAATCTGACAGCCATAACAATGCAGATAGCTGTGTCTCTCATTTCTTTAAGTACTACAACACTTATTATGCAATTTATGTGTTATATCATCCCCAACTTTGTTTTGCTCACAAGTAAATTAACCTTCAGAGAGATTATACAACCTGCTCACCATCTTATGTAGGTATGTATGAACCTACCGTTAATGGAAGACTAAATATGTAGACATTTCTCAATCAGTATGACAGACTGTGCCTTAGATGGGCATGTAATTTCTTGTCAATAAAATATACAGTGATAACTAGAAATTCTTAGGCAGAATGACTAGATCATTTTCTATTGATATAATATATGTGTACATAGTACTATTTACATGATGTAATAGTATGTAATTACATATTGTTGTTCTATATATGTCAAAAAATGCTAAAAAGATTAGACCTTGTTTCATGTCTTCAAGGCTGCTGCCTTAGTATCTAGTGTAGGTAATTGAGAAAGGAAAGCAGAAATACTGTTGAGGAGATCTAGTCAACTGGGATACAAAGGGGTTATTTACCCTTAAAACCTCAGACCATGAGGAAAACCATTTCCTGTTGATTTTCATGCAGCTAAATCTCCAAACTGAAACAATCCCCTCCAGGAGGAAGGCTCAGAAGACTCAGAAAGCCAAGGAAACTTACAAGGTTCACAGGCTCAGAAAACCCAAGTGTCTTACAAGGGCCCTCCCCTATGTAAAGTAGTGAACATTCATTATGAGTAGGAAAGAAACTGATCTCTAGGGCTGTCTGCATGTATAGCAAGAATTACCAGGAATGCAGTGTGGTTGAATTGTCACTCATAATCACGCATGCTGGGTGAGGCTTCTTGGTGAAATAGCTGGCTAAGAATC
>NW_004949099.1:16998938-17004394 GCF_000317375.1 Microtus ochrogaster | reverse complement strand
CTGGCCTATCAAAAGTCCAAGGCAGTTTCTTTATTAACCAATGCAAGTAACACATAGATAGATGACCCTCCTACACCACACATCTATCCCTGAACTGATAGTGGGAAAGGAATATCGAAGGGAAGGAAGGACAGTTGTAGGACCAGTTGTGCTTGTGTAAACAGTAAGCAGAAAGGTTAAAAAAAAAAAAGACATGCTGTTGGTGTCCTCTTCCTCAAGACTCTTCAGGATCAAGCTTAACTAGACTAGCTGATGCCTTGTAGAATCTTCCTGACTGATTTATTGATGGGTTCTGCTTATAATCAGATATATTTAAGCATAACTGCATGTAGAATTGTGCAGTACAGTCTCCAGAATCACAGATCTTGCTTGTTTTTATATTGTCCAGTGGGGACAATAGAAAAAACTGCTAGAAATCTGTTGTCCCGAAAACCTTCACATAGAAAATTGAGTTCCTATCAGTACCTCCTAATGTTTCTGATAAAGTTGGTTTCTGGAGTTTGAGGCAAAGTTTCCAGTTCCATAAATTCAACAAAGGAGTTCAGCTAATATCCACAAGCCCCAATTACATAAAGGAGTACATGAAAGGCAAAAAAAGATTTAATAAATGTGGTACATTGTGAGGAGGAATGGAAAAGGGGTCCAGTGAACATAAATCTGTCGTTAGAATACAGCATGAACTTTAGGTTACAACCCAGAGAGAACTGATGTAAGAGCAGAAGGTATGCATCACTAAGTAATCCTGGTGGCAGTGTCTTCTGGTTCATCATTGTCTCAGTTCAGGCCCTGCAAGGTAGTGCAAAAGAAGATAATTTGTTCTTATACAATGATTATCCCTGCTCTGTGGGGAAGCCACATGATTACAGAATATTGCTTTCATGTGGTGATAGGGGCTAATTGTGACATGAAAATCCTGGAACCAAGTTTGTTGCAACAACCAAAGATTTTTATGTAACATTAGGGGGACTCAAATAGGTCATTTAAAAGCTAATAGTAGGCTACCACACTCACTTTTTTATTAAAAGACAGTCTCTCACTCTGTAGCCTTAGCTGACTTGAAACTCACAATTTAACCTATATGACTCTGATTTCCTACCAATTCATCTTCCTTAGGAGTCTGAGTCCTAAGTGTTGTAAATACCTGTAGGAAGTACTACTCCCTAATAAAAAAAAAATAATTTCCAGACTTTGCTGTTTTCCATTGTAGCCCAAGCTGCTTCACACTTTTGGCAATCCCCCTATCTCAGACTCCAAGATGCCTGGCTCAGTTACTCTTATCTTTGTGCTTTAGCCTTCAAAGAGAATGAGTTAGGTTGGAAATCACTTGATTTTTAGATGAGTTCTCCTTGAATGATCAACATGTCTATGTGCCTTTGGAGGTAAGCAGATGACCCAAATCAAAGAATAAAGATACAAATGAAAGACAGGAACTAGGCTTCCCACTCCCTCACCACTGTTTAGCTAGCTTGTGGCATTTTGGGCCCACCTGAATAACCTATACTTTTTAACCAAAACTATTTTTATGTACCTGTTTCAAAAATCCAGAGAGAAGAATTAAATTTAAAAAAAAAATAGAACAGAGCTTGGCACATGACTATTACCCAATAAATGTAACTATTATTAAAGAATGAGAAAAATCTAAGAGATTATAGAAGTGCAACCATATTTTTCACTTAACTGGTTATACTTATCAACTAAAATGTCTTGTGACTGTGGATTTATAATAGAATATACTTCTGAAATTTATATTATGCAAATAAATGTAGTTATAAATATGCTTTTTTAATTGCTGAAAATTGGCATATATCAATAGAAAGTCTTTTTCACACAACTCTTTTTCAAGTAAGTTATAGAGAGAATATAGAAGGAGCTGCAGGCAGACCTGCTTTTTATCCCGCCTGGCTCTCTCTGTAGTGAGGAGCTGCGGTCTGCTTCCCACCATTCAGCTCCCACATGGCTAGCTTTACCAAAAATAATTACACGGAAACTGTATTCTTTTAAACACTACTTGGCTCATTAGCTCTAGCCTCTTACTGGCTAATTCTCACATCTTGATTAACGCATTTCTAATAATCTGTGTAGCACCATGAGGTGGTGGCTTACTAGGAAGGATCTTAACCTGCATCCATCTTGGAGAGGAGAGCTATAGCGTCTGTCTCACTTCCCTTCTTCCCAGCATTCTGTTTGGTTTACTCTGCCTATCTAAATTCTGCCCTATCAGGCCAAGCAGTTTTCTTTATTAATTAACCAATGAAAGCAACAGATAGATAGAAGACCCACCTACATCAAGAGAAGGTCAATCTTCCCATCTCCAACTGGCCCTTGTCTTTCGTTTGCTAAGTGAAGAAGGCAGTAAAGATATCACGTTAATGTGGGAATAACAAGAGCAGAATAGATGGTTAAAACATGGGAGTTAAAAAGAAGGAAGGAGTTCTCTATAGGAACAGGAAACCCATGGAGAGACTGCAGACCAGGGTCACAGTCTCAGGAATGAGTTCTACCTGAAATGTTCCTGAAGTAAGCCATCCTCCCCTAAAACTTTCATCCCTAGTGACTATTGAGACTTGAGTTTAGCAAAGCTTAGTATCATCCTTAGTAGTCAAGGACCTGTCAATACCAACCATCTCTGTCAGGATCATGTTCTAGAGTTGCCCCTGTACTAGGTAACACCTGAACTCCACGGGGACAGACTTATGTTTTGGCCTGATGACACAAATACACAGCTCAAAGAGAATAGAAGACAGCTCCTTCCAGAGACTATGAGAAATAATCAAAACACCAGAATACAGCTTTATGTTACCCCAAGTTCTGAGTTCCGATGTGGTAAACAGTTTGATGAAAATTTCATAGTAATAGAGCAAAGATAGTCAAAAGTCCAAGTGCTTTTCAGATACATTGGTGGAAATTTTAGACTCATCAAAGAAAAGCTGGAAATTTCAGCTGCAGATTGATGATGCTATCTTTTGGTGTTTGTTGTCTTTTGATTGGTGGAAGCTATTTGCATGTTTGGCACATCACAAAGGATTTATATAATGGGTCACAACGATGTTAGCTCACACTCAGAGTAGTCTATGATTAGATATGAAGAGGACTAAAGATGGTCCAAGATAATTTATTTCGGGCCTTATAACTGTCAAAACCCTCTGCAATCCTTGAAATTCCAGGTACCTGGTCTTTCAGAAGATTCAGTGGAAAGTGCAGATTTTTGCTCAGAATATTCTCTTTTCTTTATTTTACTTTAAAAAAAGAAAACAAAGTGTCTTTTTTAATTTTATATATCAATCCCAATTCCCACTCGCTCCCCTCCTTCCATTCCCTCACCTTTCCCCTACAACTCTCCCATCCACTCCTCAGAGAAGGTAAGCACATTGCTTTGAGGAAGGATCAAGGTCCTCCCTACTATATCTAGGATGAGCAAGGTATCCATGCAAACAAAATGGGTTTAAAAGAGTCAGTACAAGCAGTAGGAATAAATCCTGGTGTCAATGCCTGGTACCTGCAGTCACCCACACTCACAGGATCTAGTTTGATCCTATGCTGGTTCCTTCTCTGTCTGACTGGATTTGGTAAGTTTCCATTAGCTCAGGTAAACTGTTTCAGTGGGTGTCCCCATCATGGTCTTGACCTCTTTCCTTATATTCTCCCTCCTCCAACTCTTCAACTGGACTTTGGGAGCTCAACCCACTGCTCTGCTGTGCATCTCTGCCTCTGTTTCTATCAGTTGCTGGATGAAGGTTCTATGGTGACATTTACCCAGAATTTTCTTTTACAGCTATGAGTCATCACTGACTGTAGTGTGGACTCCAGTGTCCCAGATCTGGTAAGACCTTGTGATTTGAGACCAATACTGAATCCATTTTAGTATCAGCCTAGATTGATAATCAAATGTCTACAGTAATGCAACCCCAAATTTAGGCCATATATCACTGTATATGACCGTAAATCAAGATCTTAATACAAGAATTTTCTTTAGAACTTAGCTGCTGGTAAAAATGAACACAAGGATCTGGTCTATATTTCCAACTCTATTTACAGAGGAAGTATCTTGCATTTCTACATGTCAGGGGAAGACAGGTGCTTCAATTTTATCAGTCTTCTATTCCAGTCATTATCAATGACCAATTAACATCATTGTGAACCAGTCAGGACACAACTTCAACAATAGGCAGCATGGAGTAGTGTGGGCCATTTCCCTTCCCTAACATTGTACTAGTCTTGGGGGTTGTGAGCTCCCAGTTTTTTATTATTTAAATGTGACTTAGTAGCTTGAAATTGTAAAGTCCCCAAATCTTGGAGTATATGAGTGCAGGCTGTTACCTCTTGACAAAGTAGCTATCCAGGCTGTAGGATGACGGAGTCTAATGCCTATTTCTAAGCATTGCACCAACAGAGTGCAGGGGACAAATCTGCACTTCGAATTCATTCTAGTATTTCATTCTAGCATCAAACGTCAAGCAAATGATTGTACTAGTGCACTCCTGTACTGAAATTCTGCAAGTGATTATGAGCTGAGAAAAGTAAAAAGGCTATTTAGAATTTCTAGAAAGAAAACACAAACAAAGTCAGATTGATGATGCTAAAAAAACCACCAATGCTTCACTGAAAATGGCAGCATTCTCAGGAAAATGTGACCTCGCCTAGTTCTCAAAGGAACGTACTGGCTAGTTCATCTGGGAGAATTCTCAACGAGGGAATGGAATACAGTTGTTGTATGGGAATGACATGAGCATGAATGAAACAAAGAGAAACTCAAAGTACAAGGGAAAACATTAAGCAGTGTGTGTGTGTGTGTGTGTGTGTGTGTGTGTGTGTGCTTGCGCATGCACGCATGTTCACATTTGTGTAATTGTTGAACATGTGTTTTTGCTACTGGTCATATTACGTAACAAGAGCGCTTGGGTATAGTTGGGTATAGATGTGCATTTTAAAAAATAGGGCCAAAGGGTCAGTTGTCTTTACTTGAGGGAAACGAAACAAGACATTTATCAGTAGTCGATATGTCTAACATACAAACTCTCTGAAATCACATGAAACCTACATACAAAATACAAACTATCTGCTTTTTGTATAGTAGTCCAGAAGAGATGAATCCAGCTTTATCTAACCATATGAAAAATACATTTATCTGTAGAAATCTGTAAGAATCTGTAGGAATCTGTAAGAAAATTAAGAGAAGCAAAAAGAAAAAAAAAGAATCTAGAATGATCCAAAATTATATGATCAGTATGAAAATTCTGTGTTGTTTCTAGTGATGCTTCTATGTACTGTCAAAGTCTAATTCAAATATTACATATTATGGAATATTATTTATCAAAGCCTCAAAAATAAAAAAGTTAGAAGTAGATTTCATAAAATATGCTTGAGATATTTCATAAGAACTATAAAATATTGCCAAGTATAATTTTACACATTTAAAATAATGCAGATTTTTTTTTTTTTTTGGTTTTTCGAGACAG
>NW_004949099.1:16996485-16998753 GCF_000317375.1 Microtus ochrogaster | reverse complement strand
GAATCCTAACAATATTCATTTTAAGTTGTCATTTTCCTTCAAATTGCTATGAAGTCTCAAAATTAAATCAATGAAAGTCCCTGCAGGTTTTATTTTTAAAGAACTAACTATTGAAATGGAAAAACCTCATTAAAACAACAAAGGACAGTATTCACTGACCCAATTAACTGACCAACACAAAAATACATACACACATACAAAGACTTTGAAAATAAATAAATGAGTAAATAAACAAACAAGAAAGAAAGGAAAGGGAAAAGGAAAGAAAGACCAGTGTTGAAAGTGTTACACTATTTTGTTTCAGTTCTTACTAACAAGCTATAGTACTCAGTAAATAAGAGTATAAATAGACATCCTGATCAATAAAACCAAAAACGGAGAGTTCAGAAATAGGCACATAGTCCATTGACTCTGTAAAAATGACAAGGACGTTCCCAAAACCCTGCTAAAATAATGACATTAAAACTACTACATTACCTATTTTATTCTTTTTAACTTAAGATACAGTGTAACAATTTTCCTCATGACATTTTAATACATAGTTTTTCTGATAACACTCTCAGACCTTCCTATCAGCCCCTATGTAATTTTCCTCTCTAAGAGTCCACTCTCCTGTCTTGAAGAGTTCTTTTTACTTTCTCATTATTTTTCTGGTTTCACAATCTTAAAAGCAAATCTTGATCCTAACAACATTTGGTAGAAGAACAGTAACTTGGAATAGACCACAAAATATATTTTAAAACAAAAACAATGAATTTCAGTAAATTTATATCTTTTATAAATTAGGCATTAAATCTGACATAAAAGAGACAATTATTTGTACTGCAACAAAATTGGGAAGTTTTACTCTTCCAGATACTTCTGAAAAGGAGAAAATAAACAAGCCAATGGAAGAGATTATTTGTAAAACATAGATGATATGTTAAAAAAAACTGTATGGAATATAAAATGACTTTAATCTTAATAATAAGAAAGAAAACAATTTAAAATATGGTGAACAGAATTGAATGAAAAGAACAAGCAATGCATAAAAATGTGTATGTACTCATAATTATTAATCACTAATGAGCTCTAAAATACAGAGCAATAGGCTAGATTATACTCAACACAAAGGGAAGAAATTAAAATAGCAATAACAAGGGTTGTCAAGATGATGGTGTAGTTTACAACCTGACATGTTAGCACAGTACATGTAAATTTTGGAATTACTTTGGAAAGACTCTGAAAGTGACTTAAAATATTAGATGTTTCCTTTCCATATACTAAGCCATTTTTCTCCTAGAATGAGATCAACTGAGAAGACACATTAGCTCACTCATTTTTAGTTATGCATATTTTGTAGTAGTTTGCTCAAAATAATTTAAAAATGAAAAAGAACCCACCTCTTCATCAAATGATAAATACATTAATATGCTACATGTATATGCAAATATAAAATTAGTAATAAATTTGACTCACAGGACTTGGGAGGTCGAGACAGGAAGATAATTTGAGCCAAATTATTAAAGTGACATATTGTTGAAGTACATGGACAAACATGAACAAGCGTGTTTTGTGTTAGATCCTGTGATACATGGTAGAGTGTCAAAAAGCCCAGCAGTAGAACAGGATAAACCCAGATAAATCCAGTTTTAGATCTTTCACAGTGTTACTCACTGCTCATTGAGCCTGTGTCTAATTATTTAAAGTGTCAGAATTTGAATAATTTCTCTGTTCTGGGTTTCTCTGCTTTGGAGCTGTAACAAGGCAAGGCAGACTTTTATCAATAGTCTTCCCCAAAACATTAAATTCACAGAAAAAGAATTCTTTGACAACGAATGTTTTTATTTCTTTTGGTAACTACTCTTCTGTAGATATTGTTTGAGATATATTCCCATCCCTATATCACATTATCTACAACATTTCTGTTTTGAAATAGCTATCTTTGTCCCTTCAGTAAATGGAAGAAAAGGGGGTAGATATATTACTACTGTATATAGTAAATGACTTCATTATGAAAAAATAAGGGGAATTAGGAACAAGCACTACAGGCAGAGAGTATTAACATTTTAGATAAACACATACATAGAGAGCTATACCAGTTATATTATTTATTGTGTTAAGATTTGTTCATGGCGGGGGGGGCGGTGTGTGACTAAGGAGACCGGAGAATCCTCTGGACATGTAGTCACAGTCGGGAATTCACCAAGGCCAGCTGGCCTGAGTCTGAAAAAGCATGGGATAAAACCGGACTTGCTGAACATAGCGGACAATGAGGACTACAGAGGA
>NW_004949099.1:16987298-16996385 GCF_000317375.1 Microtus ochrogaster | reverse complement strand
AGGCCTCTGCATTATTTTTCTTAAAACGATAGTTTCTTTGTGAAACTCAAGGCCAGGAGATTAATGCATTAAGACCACTTTCTTTCCTCAACAACGTCTTCTTGAGAAAAGAAGTCTCAGTGAAACCATTTCTCCTTGAAAGTTGGAAACTCCACTGACTACAAACCCCATTCAATGAGTAAAATGTCTCTCTTAAAAATAGGACTCAAGTTCCGCATTCTATTTCACTTAAATTTCTTTGGTTAGAAGTCCAACACAAACTTCTTTACCCACAGGTAAGATTTAGAGAAAACAATCCACATCAAAGAAGCTCAGACACTGAAATAGCCCTGCACCCACACCGGTCCTCCAGGCCAAATTACAGACATGGTGAAGATTAAAACACGGGAGGAAACTGATTGATCTGTTTGATATATGTATATATTTGTGTGTCTGTGTGTGTGTTTTTGTGTGTATGCATGTGTTTATTTTTTGCTTTCATATCCTTACTATCTATTTAACTAGAACCAGATCTAGACTTAATGATTATCTTTGAGTTAATCCATACAAACCAGTATTAGTCTTTAAACATATATACTTCCTTACATAACAAACATGTATTTTATGGAAAAGGAGTAAAAAGTAAAACTTGTATTATGTTCACAGGTTACAAGTTTCAGTATTATGAAAATATAGGTTTCTCAAAATCTGTCTATAATTATTGTGATTTCTAATATTCTAGCAGATTTTGTGTTCCAATTGATCACTCAGTGAATGATTGTGGGCTTGCACAAGAAAGAACAACTGAGGAAATCTGGCACAGAAAGCAGGAGGAAGCAAGGCAGTTCTCAGTATACCTAACACAGTGTTGAAGCACAATTAATAAAAACTCAGAGACAAGAATTGGGGTTCAATATGAAGACCAAAAAAGAAAAGCCGTCAGCCACTGTTTTTTACTTCAACCTTAATCCGAAAATGGGTGATCCTGACACCAGGAAACCTCAAAAAGAGACTGAGAGCAAGAACCGTCTCCTCCAATTTTATAATCCTCTCTAGTGCTGGGATTAAGGGCGTGCACCAATACCACCTGGTTTCTATGGCAAACTAGTGTGGCTACTAGGATTAAAGATGTGTGTCGTGGCTACTGGGATTAAAGGTATGTCATTGCTGCCTGGTCTGTAAGGCTGGCCAGTGTGGCTGTTTTACTTTTCTGATCCTCAGGCAAACTTTATTTATTAAAATACAAGTAAAATGCCACTACACATTGTACTAATATCAGATGTCAATAAACAAATAGTATAAAACATCTTTCACAGTCAACTCCACACACGTGTGATCACTTTATTGGTGACCATGTTTATATACAATAAAATGTGAAATTCTGTCTTAAAAAAATAGTTCTTGGGGCAGGAAAGCTCTCTGATGCAGAACACATGGCACTACAGACATATATATCTATGCTAAGCACTCATACATCTAAATAAAATAGATTTAAATTATTTTTTAAATAGTTATGAGAGACTGAAAAAAATGTATCAGCAGTTAAAAGCATCTGTTGTTAGTAGAGAGGACAGGAGATTTCCAGAACCCACACCAGGCTGTCCCAAACTGTCTATAACTCCAGTTCTAATGGATCTGATGCCCTCTTTGGGTTTTACCACCTGCACACATGTGGCACACACAGGTGAACATGCGCAAACACAAACATAGGCAGAAATTAAAAATAAGTCTGTGCTGGATAGTTTTATGTAACCTTGGCACACACTAAAATCATCTGAAATGAGTGATCCTCAGACGAGAAGATTAGGTGGCAGACACGCCTGTAGGGCATTTTCTTACTTAGTGATTGACTGGGAGGTGTAGAGGTTTGTAGTGGTGTCATCCCTAGGCTGGTGGTTCTGGGTTCTATAAGGAAGCAGCCTGAGCAAGCCATCGGGAGCAAGCCAGTAAGCAGCATTTGTCCATGGCCACTGCACTAGCTTCTGCCTCCATGATCCTGCCCTACTTGAGTTCCTGCCCTGAATGCTTTAGATAATAAATTGTTACATGGAATTATGAGTAAAACAAACCCTTTACTCCCCAAGTTGCTTCTGTCATGGTGTTTCATCACAGCAATAGTACCTTAATGAAGCCAAAAATCTTTGTAAAAGCGGTTCTGAGTCTGAGAGTTTTCTGCTGAAAGGCAGGACTTCCAGCCTTTGAAGATCACTGAGGTCATTTCCACTCTCTAAGAGGCCACCTCTCATCTTACACCTGTAGGCATTTTGGCCATCTGCAGATGTAGGTGATAACTTGCCCCTTGGCTGTAAAAAACATGGTCCTGCCTAAGATCAGAACAAGTCATTCTTTCTTTATATCTTCTGTTTCTCTACAGCTGCTAGCTTTTAGTAATCTATGAGTCAATGGGCATTCAGAGGGAGAAACACAATATTGCCTTCTGTTGGGGAAGCCCAGCCAATCACTTTGTTTGAAGGGCGGGATCCCCTGAGGCTAATATTTATTTATAAATGTTGCAGGTGTGCTCCCCTCCTGCCCTTCTGTTTCCTGCTCTTTGTTGGAACCTTGGTTTTGTAAGTTATTCCCTTCTTCCCCTTAATAAAGCTGATATTAAAGTTTGCCTGATTAATCCTATTTGCTGGTCGATTATGCCGCATCAGCCTTCCTTCTAAAAGGTACATTAAATAATTGTAGAACTTAATGAGAAAGCTAAGAAAATAACTAATCCAAAATACGGCATAGCAATAGATAAACATTATGTCAAGATATCGAAATTAATAAGAAAGAGACCATGTATTTGAAATATATCAAGGAGAAATGTATATAAGGGATTGGAGAGAGGAAAGGGAGTGTTAATTATCTTGTTATCTCAAAAAAAAAGTGCTAACAAACAATCTCTAGGAAATCAAAGGACATACTGTGTAGTTGAAGAAAAAATTGTATTTTCATTCTATGAAGATGAAATTATTTGATAAACCTTACTTTACTCATCCATTCTGTTACATCGTGGGTATTTGCATTATTTCCAAGTTTGGGTAATTTAAAATAATAATACTATTGATAACAGTGGATCCACATCATAGACTACACCACACAGAGGCACACACACACACACACACACACACACACAAGTCTCACATGCACATGCATGTACACATAAACACCCACACATCAAAAGTAGCAGCAAGCATCCTTAAATGTGAACAGATAGCATAATAAGTGATCTTTAGGCAAGTAAACCATTGCAGATAGCATTTGCCTTTAGTGTGTGATACGGAATCTTTGAGGAACACAAGGATCCTATCTATTCATTGAAACTTAGGACTGATGAGTAGAAGGGAAAAACAAACATATAAACTTACAAGTAAAACCTCTGTGCATGTGCACTTGCTTATTTGTATGTGCATGCATGTGTCTGTGGCATGTGTGTGTGTTATATGTGTGAGTGTGTCTGCCCTTGAGAGGAGCCAGGGGAGTATCGGCGAGAAAATGAATAAAAAGTTAGAATTTAAGGTCTGTGTAGAATTGCTCACTCTGTGATTTAGAGATGTGGAGTTCTGTGGAAAGTAAAAGAGAGTAAGTAATTGACAGAGAGAACTTGGAAAGCAGACAGGGGACTTCGGGCTTTCATTACTTATTTATTGCATTTACTCATTTATTCAACAATGCATAATGAATGCTACTACACTATAGTGTTGTGCAAAGGGCATTGGGAAGTGCTAAACAAAAATCAATCCATGTCTAGAGTGAAGCAGAACAGACCATTGTCATAAGGAGATCTTTGGAGAAACACAAATGGCAGTGAGCATGATTATAAATAAATATTTATGCAGAGAGGAATGAGAAATGGAGGAAATATTCATGCCTGCAGAATGATGATGTCAATAACTATAAAAGTGAAAATAAGTAAAGGGCTCTGAAGTAAGCTGTGTGCTATTTGTAAGGAGAGCCTCGGGGCTCTCAAGTGAATGCTGTTGGTAAATTAACAAGAAAATCGTTCTTGTTTGCCACAGACTCAGTCTTAGCTGTGAAAGTTGCATACTGTGGCCAACACTGAGTATACACACAGAATTCACATTGCTGTCCTTCCTAAGTGGAGTTTCGTATTTGTTTGCACTTTTCCGAAGTCAACCTGGGTTTGGTTCCTAATAAGTATGTACTCTTTCTGAAGCACTTGCTTTTTTATAGACCAAGTGAAGGCAATAATTGTGCTTGCATTATTGCTTTCCTCGTTTTTTAGTTAGTAAAATACTGGTAATTACAGTGTAAAGATAGTGCAGGGTTTCAACACAGGAAATTGTATGTTAAGTCCAGCTTAAGTCTTGGCAGATAAATAGCATTCAGAAAATGTTTTTACCATTTATCCTAGTTAATGTCAATGTTTTATTTTCAGTACTAAGTGCTTGACCTCTGAGATATTTCCCACCCCTCCTTTTCAATTTTTTAATAAAAGGTATTTTTTGTAAGAAAGTTTCCCAGGAGGCCTTGAGCTGATTCTGTAGCTCAGACTGGTCTTGAACTCATAATCTCCCTACTTCAGCTTCCTGTGGAAAGGGAATTATGGGCTATGCCGCTGGACCTGAATAATTTCAATCATATTTTGCTCATTTTCAATTTTTTCTGAGATACTTTTGAGACAGAGATATCTACAGCATCACTTGATGAGAGATTTTTTCAAAACCACAACAAGAAGAGAAGGTACACAGAATTCCAAATTTAGAGAATTAGTTTTAAGATTAAATTATCTTGAAATAAGGAAACAAAATTTTCCTGAATTTAGTAAACTAATCTTGAAAGACTTCAAATTATTCTGTGATTCCACAATGCCTAATGAATCCTGTTAGCTTGTATTATGGAGTTTCAGTGGCATGGATCAAGTGTGGACTTTTACTCTGACTGTTAATGAGTAACTGAGAAGAAATCGTCTGTATGCTAAATATTTAGAACATGGATGAAAACATGAGACAACCTCCAGGCTGGCTTTCTGTTGTTGTGATGAAAAGCAGCCTGGGAAGGAAAAGTGTTTATCTTAAAATTTACTGTACATTTTATGGACTTGACAGTGCATGATCAAGAGAGAACAAGACAAGAACTCAAGGAACTGGAAAACAAAGGCAGGAACTAAAGCTGAGATACAGAGATGATGGAGGTGCACAGATTTTGAGTTTATTTTTCATATTTTGCTCCACTTACTTTTTTATACAACTCAGGCTACTTGCCTAGGGATGGCTCCACTCACAATGGACTGGATCTTCCCACTTCCACATCAAAATTAATCAAGAAAATTCCACATAAGCATATCTACATGTCAATCTGATAATGGCAATCCCTCAGTTGTGGTTCCTTCTGACCAGCACAGACAAATTTGCCTTCATGCATCAGAATAAAAACAAAATAGGACTGTGATTTTGATTTTAAAAAAAAAAGAAAGAAATTGGGCCCTTATAGTAGCCGCAGCTCTTTTTCTGAGCCATTCTCAGGAATAGGGTACAGGAAAGAGAGACTCCAGCAGAGGGTAAAATTCTTGATATATAAAGTAGCTAAATTAGCAATATCTAGTGGACAGAGTAGAGAAAGGGGCCCTAGAAGTTTGTGTAGGAGATCCAGGTTCCAAGAGACGAATTGTTGCTTTGAAAGGAAATACTTCATTTGTGAATGAAAACCTGAAAAATATAACATAGTTGGAAATTTGCAAGTATAGATAGACTCAACATCATTAAATATTGGGCCAGGCAACAAAGGTAACAAAGTTACTCTTTAACATTAAGATAAAACTGGACTTAAAACAATAGAAAGAGGGTTGAAGAGATGAATCAGCAGAAAAAAGAAATGCTACTATTTCAGAGAACCTGAGTTGGTTTCCAGTATTTACTATGCAAAATTCAGAACTGCCTGCAACTACATCTCCAGCAAATCTGAACCCTCTTCTGGCTTCCTCTGGCACCCACACTCATGTGAGAAAGCACTTAAGCAACCACAAAATGCACAGTCTTAAAAAATAATATACAGTCACAATAAAACTCATCATTAAAAAAGAGTAGTCACAATGGGCACAACTGAAAAAGGATGCTGAATTGAAGGTTGTAGGTTTCCTAAAGAAGTGTAAGGATTTAGGCAAGGACATTAATATAATAAGGAGAAAGGTAAAAGGCTGAAAAATGATGCAAGTAAAAATTATAAACTAAATAGTCCAAAAGTGCATATTTAAATTTTATGGGATTACTTAAATACATCTGAAAAACTAGAAAGAGCAGTACACTCAAAGTTGGAGCAAAGAGAGAGAGGGACATTGGAAGTCAAAAGTCAGCACCTAGGGCTGTTGTCTGTTCATCCATGTAAATAACGCAGAAATTTCTGTTCCTCTTTTAAAGCAAGACAAAACTAGAAAGTTTCAGAATCAGTGGATTTCGTTGGTTACATCATTGAGATTTCTGGGCAACCCCTAAATCTGGAGAAAGAAGAAATTAAGCAAGATCAATGTCAAGATCCACTTAGTCTTAGAGTAGGAGCCTGAACCTTTATACCCGATCCCACAGGCTGATATGGCCATGCCTCTTTGTCCCTTACTCTGGGAGGGTTAAGAAGCAATCTACAAAGTTAAAAATATATAATAATATAAAGAAATAAAAAAGGAAATAGTGTGTGACTTGACAGCTCTCTATTGAGAGACCAAGTTCCCCCAAGTTCTTTGCCTGATGTACCATGCTGAAGCAAATCATATGAGCTGAAACTCTCTGCCACTTGCATAAAGGTTCTCAAAGGGCACATTTCTCCTTTGTTCTAAGAGTTTGGTCTAGATACTCCTTATAGAAATTCAGCACAGGGAAGAACGTCCTCTCATCCTTGATCTCATGGTCCTATCTGTCCCCCTGCCTCTCTGTGCACCCTCATTTTAATTTTCACACTCATTAATCACTACTCCATGCTTTCAAGGGCAGCTGGTTTTCTTACTAAGACCTCATCATGTTTATTATTTCTGCCTAATAATCTTTCTCCCATCTCAGAACCCATTCATATCCTTGAGGCCTTTTCTTTCTAATACACCTTATTAAAATGAATTATATGTCTGCTTCCTTTTTGGACCAGCTTTCTGCTCTACCCTTGTCTTAACATTATAATATTTTACTTGTTTACAGAATATGTAAACAAGCTGATTCATATACTTTAAATGATAACTGTAAAGAATTGCTGGAAGCTCACTATGGGGTAGCATCACAGTAACCCCACTCTCCAAGTCTTGCACACAAGAAGCTGTCAAACTTTTTATGTACCTTACCTCCAAGAACTTCACTGGAATTTTTTAGAGAACAAAAATAGCCTTCAACTATGTAGTATAATAGACACAGAACATTGTCATTACAAAGGCATGTTCTCAAAGAGAAAAGATTTATTATGCATTTCTATTTGAAAGGTCAATCTGCCCAATAGAGTTCCTTGAACTCTTTCTGTTTTTCTAGGGGAAAAACTGTGTCTCTGGACAAGTACCTACAAAGGTCAAAACAGCCCAGACATACAGCCTGCCCAGAAGACTCAGAATGCATCTTGGAATACTATAGCATCTCTTTCCTGCTCTAGATTATCACCATGTGAGGGGAATCCATTCAGTAACAGTTGACTACGATGAAAAGTAGTTGAAAACACAGACTCCTCTAAGGAGAACATGGAGAAATCAAAGACTACAAAGAAGGTAGAAAGAAGACTGGAGAAATCCAAAGACTGACATCAAAAAAAAAATCTCACACAAAGCCTAAAGATGAGCCAAGCTAACACAAAAACCTTACATCCTCACTTCCTACCAGGTAACAAAATAATACCAGCTTTCAATCAAAGTGATATAGTCATGCCAAAAGACAAGTAAGACAGTATGAAGAGACAAAGTAATAGAATCAGGCTGAAATATGATACAGATGTTGGAGCAGTCTCACAGAAAATCCATTATGAGGTTAAGTACTCTTGTAGAGTAAAGCCATAAAAGGATAGACAGGTAAGACTGTGATGTGATGTCGCCAATACTAAAAAAAAATGAATGCTACCTGCTGCTCCTGAGGCCCAATTCTCACAGTCTCATCACCAACTCTGTAGATGAGAAACATGCTGTGGACTTCCTTTCCTAACTGCCTCCATCCCAAGAGATCAAAAACATCTTCTCACCCAACCTTCCCTCCCCTAACTCATCCCATTAATCCTGCCTCCAACAGTAGCAGACATTCAATGGGAAACACCAGCTAAGCAGAACAGGGAAATGGGGAAACTAACTGAAGACCACACCCTCCTCCCCTCCAATCTAATCCCTAGTCACATCTCCAGTACTACAACAGAACACTAGTTGCAGCTATCCTTGCTTCTGCTCACATTTTCTATAGATCCCACAGTCCATACCCTCCTAAACTCTCTCTGCTGACTTTGTCATTTTATCCCTGCCCCCAGCTCCAGCAGGTACCTCTTGTTAATCTATAGGCCATGCCTTATAGGAAACCAAGTACATCTCCTGCAGGCCTCTGCTTCTCCCTGTTACCCAAGATCCAATCCCCCAGTCTCATCTCAAGCACTGCAAACTATACCAGTTACAAGCTTCCTTCCTCTTGGCCTGCATCTCCTGTGGAAACCACAGTCCATCTCCTCCTAAAATAACCACCTGATTCATTCACTTTATCCCAGTCCCCAACCCTAGCTGGTACCCCTCCCAGGGAAACAAATAGGTTGAAGACAGACTCACACCTCCCTACTGTTCTTGATATCCAATACCCCCAAGCAAGTCCCCAGTTGTGCAACAGGAAATCTGCTCCAATCCTCATTTGCTCTTTAACTTCATCATCAACTGATAGAGGAAGGTCATTGGCTAATAAAGAAACTGCTTGGCCTTGATAGGTTAGAACATAGGTGGGTGGCGTAAACAGAACAGAATGCTGGGAGGAAGAGGAAGTGAGGTAAGACGCCTCAGACAGACGCCATGCTCCCCTCTCCCAGGCAGATGGATGAAGCAAGCTGCCAGGTCAGACATGCTGAATCTTTCCCAGTAAGACTGGTGCTACACAGATTACTAAAAATGGGTTTGGCAAAATATGAGAATTAGCCCGTAAGAGGCTAGAGCTAGTGAGCCAAGCAGTTTTT
>NW_004949099.1:16972823-16984083 GCF_000317375.1 Microtus ochrogaster | reverse complement strand
TTTCTTTCTTTCTTTCTTTCTTTCTTTCTTATTTTCTTTCTGCTTTTATGACTGGATGACTGGGTGGCTGGCCCCTGACACCTTTTTCACCTTCTTTTCTTGCTCCCTCTTCTTATTCTTCTCATCTTGAGCATAGATTTCTCCTGTTTTATTCTCTCTGCCTGGCAGCCCCACCTATTTCTCTCTCCTGCCTAGCTATTAGACATATAGGTCTTTATTAGATCAATCAGGTGTTTTAGGAAGACAAGTAATAATAGCTTTTCCAAGCTAAACAAGTACAATGTAAAAGATTAAAAAATATCTTTACATCATTAAAGAAATTATCCCACAGCATAAATGAATGCAACAAATCTTAAACTACTATTCCACATTATTTCCCCCTTTTGCCCAAATAAAATGAAAGATTTTAACTTTAACATAGTAAAACAATATACTATGTTACAAAAGGCAAAACAGTTATCAAGTGAGAATTACATTCACACTATTTAGTACATTTGTATTTTGGAAATTCAGAGAAAATATTCTGGTATCTCACTTATCTTTGTGACTCCAAAGATTTATGTTTAATTTACTTTCCATTATAGCTAAGGAAAACTATAACTTTAACTATTTAGTCTTTAATTCTATCAAAGACCCAGAATAATGAAATATTGCTTAACAACAGAGAAATCTTGCTTCCTGAACAGTCATCCAAAAATCCTCTACAATTTTGGAGCATCCGTTTTTTGTTCTATATACCTTGAATATCTGGAGGACATTTCAGTGAAGCAGGAATTTTGAGGGACTCTCTTGTATTATATTGGCAAAGCTCATCAGTTGTTTTCTTCTGTGTCCTGCAGAATAAATACTTCTGTGAAGCAGGAATCTTGGAGAATTGTCCTTCCTGTCTTGTCTTGGCAAAGTTCAATAGTCTTTTTTGTGTCCTTCTGGTCCAGTTTACAGCATATTGTCAGCAGTCAAGGCAAGAGCAGTTTCTTTCCCAATTGGTTAGCCTTGCACTTTGAATGCAAACTCCATATGGAGTTTCTTCAGATATCATTATCTTTTATAAGGTAAATTGGTGCTGCCAGGAGTAGACATGTCTTACTGTCATGAAAAACCTTAGGTTATAAAGTATCTTAAATGCCATATTGTGTAGGTCTTTGAAGGGTTTAAAAGTCATCCATCTGTCTAAAATATACCTGTTTAAACTTGAAAATACACCAAATGTAACCACAAGTTTGATTATTATTGATCAGCTATTAACCTCATTCCTTTATTATACATTACATTTTTAAATGAACTGCATAAGCATCATACCACAAATGAGAGTAGAAATACATAGTAAAACAAAATAACTTTATTTTTGTGTTAATGTACCAAAATTTATGCCAATATAAAATATCTGAGATTAATGGTTGTCTTTTAATCCTATATTTCTATATTGTCTTAAATGATAACAAACATCCATAACCCACAAAATAATCAATAACCACCCACTCCACTTCTTGGGAATGGGGCTATCTTATTCTCTAGACTCCTGTTGTTTGTGGGTGAAGGCATTGCTAGGGTTCTCTGAGAAAATTAAGACAATGGACAAATCTTGGAAAGATCAGCTCTAACTTTTGTTGACTGGAACCATCTGTCAATTTTCAGGAGGTGTCCCATGACCAAATGGGATCCATATTATCCTAGAGAGAAACTACAGCCTCTCATTTTCTGTGGAAATAAAAGCAAACTGTCTTCTCCAAGGCGATGCATTTTTTTTATTAAAAAATTCCATTTTAAAGTTAAGGCATTCTTAAAATATCTGGGCTAGTTTATTTCAGCAGTCCCTCTTTCCGTCTCATGTCCCACAGCAGCCATCACTTGCTTATTAACAATCCAAAAAAAATCAAAGACAACACAATACCATGGAGGACCCAGATGCCCTGTGCATTTTTATCTTTATATGACTTATTCTTTCTTATTATTTTACTTTTTCCATTAAAGACTTTATTTTATTATTTTTAAACTATTTATTTTTTTTCTATTACTGTCTATACACTTTCTCTTTTATTCCTTAAGCCTAAGCACATTTTAAAACAATCTGGAACCTGTTTAGAGACCTTTTTATCTGAATCTGCTTTACTGCATATCTCTATTCTTTTTTGTATGTATGAGCAAAAATCTGCTATGTGGTGTTTAGAGCCTCTGCTTTGACTTTGATGGCTCACTCCACCCATTCTTCATGTATGTGAGAGACAAGCCCAAATGTCACAGGTAGGTTGGAGGAGTTATGATTGACCAGGAACTGCATTCAATCCACTATAACTCTGGAATACCAGTTGCCAATATTTTCTCTAAGGCAGGCATTTTTCACTTAGCTCTTTAAATTTTGGAGGGGTGTTCCCAGCAACCTTTTGGGGATTTTGGTCCATCACATCACATTAGTCTGGTATTAATCTACAGGTTCTCACCTTTTGTTGAAAGAAAAACAGAACTTCTTATTCAAAGCAACACATCCTTAGACTCAAATTTTGAAGGCAAGATATCTTTAAAGTATATATGTTGGTTACTTAACTCCTTCATAGTCAAAAAATTTAAATAAAACACAATAAATACATAATCCAGATGCACTGTATATATTCTATCTTTATGTGGCTTTTTTTACTCTATTACTTTTTTAATATTTATTTTATTATCTTTACTCCTTTAATTTATGACTATCTGCATGCTGTCTCTTTAAAGACTTTGTTTTTTTAAACCATTACTTCTTTTTATAACTCTTTATACTCTTTTTTTTTCTCCCAAGATTACGTACATTTATCCAACACAGTGACTCATTTAGAGTTCTTTTATGTCTAAATCTTTCCTATTGTGTATCTGTAATTCTTTTCTATCTAGGAGTGTTACTTAAAATGCTAAGCATTTCTTAAAATGCTAAGCATCTCTAAAGCTGCTTTGGTTTTGTCCTCCAGTACAACATGGAAAAGCAGAGGTCTGTTTAGCATGAGCCATGTTCACATGTGTCCCATTTTCAGGTACAGAGAGGATCTGCCATCATTAAACAAATTGTAGCACTCTGCTCACAAAACCCATTTAAATGCTCAGCCTCCTAAAAGATCCAGAGTTCATGATGGTAGTATGGCCCATAAAGCTGGATTTTAAAACTTTTCAGCTTTTTTTCTGCAACCACTGAATCAGGAAAAAAACTTCTCTTAATTGAGCTGCAGCACACTGCCAGCTGAAAAAACTGTGGTTAAACTTTTTTTTTCTGTGTCTAACGTTCCTTTTCAGGCTTTCTCAGGATTTATGTGGATTTAGTTGACCACCATTGGAGCATCAATTTGTAGTAAGGATGTCACTTGTTCATTTCCTGGCTGCCCAGACTCCTGAAATAATTACATAGAAACTGTATTAATTAAATCACTGCTTAGTCTATTTAACCCAATTTCATTAATCTATGTATTGCCACATGGTGTGGCTTACTGGCAAGGTTCAGTGTCTGTCTCTGGTGGTGACTCCAAGACTTCTCCCCAACTCTGCCTTCATTTTTCCATTATTCAAATTAGTTTTCCCGGACTAGCTAAATTCTGCCCTGCTATAGCTCCAAACAGTTTCTTTATTCATTAATGGCATTTATAGCATAAGAGGGGAATCCAACATCACTTAGTCTTACTTATGAACGCCCAGCCTTAGCTTGGCTTATTTTTGGCCAGCTTCTCTAACTTAAATTATCCCTTTTATTGTTCACCTCTGGAATTTAATCTTTCTCTATTCTATATGTTTCTCTCCTTCTTACTCTGTGGCTGTTTGGGTAGCTGGGTGGTTGGCCCCTGGTATCCAACTTTCCTTTTCCCTAACCCCTCTTTTCATTCTTCTCCTCTTGAACATAGATTTATTCTGCTATTTATTTTATATGTCTGGCATAAATAAATATAACACATGTTAAGCTAATATTCTATACCTCATAACTTTTCAAGAGAGACTCTAAAAGATGGAAGGGCCAGGACAAATGTGCTACATACAGACTATAGGATACCACATGCCAGTCCAGACTATTATACCCAGCAAAATGTTCAATCACAATAGATGGGGAAAATAAGATATTCCATGATGAAGCCAAATTTAAACAACATCTATCTACAAATCTAGCCCTACAGAAGGAAAACTCAAAACAAAGATAGTTAGCCTCACCCACAAAAAAACAGAAAATAAATAATCTCAAACCAGGAATGTCAATGAACAGAAACACACACACACAAACACACAAAACCACCACTACCACCACCACCACCACCACCACCACCACCACCACCACCACCACCACGACCAACAACAACAACAACAATATCAATGGTCCCATTTCTCACTAAAAAGACACAGATTAACAGAATGAATATAAAATAATCTTCCATCCTTTTGCTGCATCCAAAAAACAAATCTCAACATTAAACATAGATATTACCATAGGTTAAAGTGGTAGAAAAAGATATTCTAAACAAATGGAGCTAAAAAGCAAGATGACACAACTATTTAAATATATAACAAATTAAGCTTCAAACCAAAACTAATCAGGAGTGATAAGGAAGCAAACCAAAATCTCATCAAGGGAAAAATCCATCAAGATAATATTTTAATTCTTAACATTTCTATCCCTAAACATTACAGCATTCAAGTTAGCAAAAGGAATATTAATAGAGCTTAAATCACATATTGACCCTCATACACTAATAGTGGGAGACTTCAATATTCCAGTTCCTCATTGGACAGGTCAGCAAGATAAAAACTAAATAGAAAAATGCTGGAGCAACAGACAACATAAACCTAATTAACCTAACTGATATCTGTAGAACATTTCACTCAAACACAAAAGAATTTACCTTCTTTTTATTTTGCACATTATGGAACTTTCCCAAAAAATTGATCACATACTTAGATACAAAGTGACTCTAAACAGATACATGAAAATTGAAATAACTTCTTACATCTTACCAGACCACCACAGATTAAAACTAGATATAAACAACAACAGAAAGCTTATAAACTCATGTAAATATAAAATCTATCTACTGAATGAAAGACAGGTCAAGACTGATAAAGAAAATGAAAATTTTATAGAATTCAACAAAATGAGTATGCATCATACCCAAACTTATGAACAGAAAGCAAGTGGTTCTATATGGAAAGCTAATAGCATTAAGTATCTACATAGAATAATTGGAGAGATCTCATACAAGAAAATTAACAGCACATGTAAAAACTATTAAAAAAAAAGTAATCACACCCAAATGGAGTAAATGGCAAGATATAATATAACTGGAGGCTGATATCAGTAAAGTGGAAATAAAATAAACAATTTAAAGAATCAATGAAGCAAAGTGTTGGTTCTTTGAGGAAATAAGGAAGACAGACATACCCTTATCCAAACTAACTAAAAGACAGTGTACTATGGGATAATGATCATGTACACTGTAAAGATTTGTCACTTGTATTGGTTTAATAAAACAGTAATTGGCCAGTAGCAAGGCATGAAGTATAAATTGGACAACCAGACTAGGAGAATTCTGGAAAGAGGAAAGGCAGAGAAACAGTTATAATGCAGAAGCAGAGGAAGCAGGATGCGAATGCCTTACTGAGAAAAGGTACGAAACTCAAAGCAATTCCTTTAATATGAGGAACAAGACATGGTTTTCACTCTCTATATATTTATTCAGTAGAGTACTAGACGTCTAAGCTAAAGCAATAAGAAAACTTAAGGAGATTAAGGAGCTACAACATGGAAAGAAAGAAGTAAAAGTATCTTTAATGTCAGATGATATGATGGTACACATAATTGATCCTAAAATTTCCACCAGTGAACTCCTATAGTTGATAAACATTTTCAGAAAAAGTACTTGGTATGAGATTAACTAAAAAATATCAGTAGTTATCTGATATACAAATGACAAACAGACTCAGAAAGAAATCAGGGAAACAACACATTTGGAATTGCCTTAAATAATATAAAATATCTTGGGGGTAACTCCAATAAAGCAACTGAAAGGCTTGTATGATAAAAACTTCAGGTCTTTGAATAAAAAAATTGAATAAGAAACAGAAGATGGAAAGATCTCCAATACTCTTGAATCAGTAGAATTAATATAGTCATAAATGGACATTCTACTGAAACAATCTATAGATTGAATGCAATTCTCATCAAAATTTTAACATAGTTCTTCAATGACTTGAAAAGAGCATTATCAACTTCATATGGAAAAGAAAAAAACATAATAACTTAAAACAATACAGAATCCTAAAATAAAAACTGCTGGACATCTCACCATTCCCAATTTCAAGTTATATTACAGAGTTATGGTAATAAAACCCACATGGTATTGGTATAAAAACAGACAAATTATTCAACAGAATATAATTGAAGACTTCAACATAAATGCACACTATATGAATACCTGATTTTTGATGAAAACTTCATAAATACACACTGAGAAAAAGACACCATTTTCAACAAATGTGGATGTTCAAACCAGATATCTGCATATAAATGAATTCAAATAGTTCCATAGATACTTACTTATTATCTTGCACAAAACTCACATCCAAGCTGATTAAAACATCAACATAAAAAAACAGATACATTGAACCTATAGAAGAGAAAGTAGGGAATAGCTTTGAACACATTGGCACAGGAGATGACTTTCTGAACAGAAAACTGGAATCTAGTGCAAGCAATAAATTTAACTAAATGGGACTTCATGAAACTGAAACACTTCTGTAAATCAAGGGCACTGTCAATTGTACAATGTGACAGCATACAGAATGCAAAAAGAGTTTTACCAACTTCACAACAAATAGACAACTAATATCCAAAAATATATAAAGAACTCCAAACTAGATATCAAAAAACCAATAAACCAATTTAAAAAATATGATCTAGATCTCAACAGAATTCTCAATAGTGAAAAATCAAGTAGTTGGAAAACTTAAAAGAAAAATATTCAACTTCATATGGAAAAAAACCCAGGACAGCTAAAATAATAATGTGCAGCAAAAGAACTTCTGGACATATCACTGTCCCTTATATTAAACTCTACTATAGATATACAATAATAATAATAATAATAATAACAGCATGTATTAGCATAACAAAAAACAAAATGATCAGTGTAACAAAAACAAAGACCCAAAAATAAATTCACATAACTATGGAAACCTGATTTTTGATAAGGAAGCCCAAAGTATACAATGGAGAAAAACAAAATATCTTCATCAAATGGGGTGGTATAACTGGATATCAGCATGTAGAAGACTGTAAATAGAGCCATATCTATCACCCTATACAAAACTCAAGTTCAAGTGGATCAAAAACATCAACATAACAGTAGATCCTGATAGAGAAATGGGAGATTAATCTTGAACGCATTGGCACACGATATAACATTATGAACAGAATATCAATCACATATGCACTAAGATGACCAATCAATAAATGGGACCCCATGAACCTGAAAAGGTTCTATCAGGTAAAGAACACCATTAAAGGACAAAATGGCAGCCTAGAGAATAGGAAATGATCTTCACCAAGCCCACATCTGACCTGGGGCTAATTTCCAAAATACATAAAGGACTCAAGAAACTAGACATCAACAAATCAAATACTCCAACTAAAATAGGTTCAGATGTAAACAAACAATTCTCAACATAGCAATCTCAAACAGAAGAGAAACACTTAAAGAAATTTTCAACATCCTTAGCCATAAGGGAAATGCAAATCAAAAGGACTCTGGGATTTCATCTTACACCCATTTGAATGGCTAAGATAAAAAACACAAGTAACAGCTCAGGCTTTCAAGGATGTGGACCAGCAAGAGGAATGCTTCTTCACTGTTAGTGGGAGTGTAAACTTAAACAACTAATTTGTAAATCAATATGGCATTATCTCAGAAAATTGGGAATTGATGTACCTCAAGACCCAGTTATATCACTCCTCGGCATATACCCAAAGGATGTTCTGCCATACAAGGACATCTGTTCAGCTATGTTCATAACAGCTTTATTCATAATAACCAGAAACTGGGAACAATCTAGAAGCTTATCAACCAAAGAATGTGTAAAGAAATGAAAACAATGACATCATGAAATTTGCCTGTGAATGGGTGGAACTAGAAAAGATCCTAAGTGAGGTAACCCATGACCAGAAACAAACATGGTATGTTCTCACTGGGGTGGGGGCATATCAATTTACCTTAGAGGGGGAAATAAAAGACATTCAATAGTTGGAGTGAGGAGGGTTGGAAGAATAGGAGGATCAAGTGGAGAGGGAGAAGGGAGACAGGGATGATGGAAGGAATGTCTGGAGAGACAACTGGAATTGAGGGATTTTGTGGTATGGAAAACGAGTGCAATAAAAATGCACTAAAATACATGAACACAATACAAATGAATTCTCCTAATAATGAGGAGAAAATCCCAAATGCCCATCTCTTATCACCAAAGGAAACTTCCTATACCAGAACTGTATTGCATTCAATTGATTTATTGTCCAAGGGGGTCCCATGGAAATCCACAAATAATATAGGCTGTTGCTAAGATAATAAGTTATCCTCTGCGAACTGACAGTGGGGCCTCATGACTGAAGACAATACTGACAGAACTCTTTTATCATGGAGAAGTTGGACTGAAGCCTTCTCCCATAAGTTCTAGCGTCTTTGCTGCAGGAAGGTACTTTGCAAGGTACAAAAAGAGAAACATAAACACCAAACTGGTCACAAAACCTTTGTCCTACAATTTGTCCTGCCTGTAACATATGCTAGGGCAGAGGTTCTCAATTTTCCTAATGCTGAGACTCTTTGATACTATTTCTCATGTTGTGGTGACCCCCAACCATAAAGTAATTGCTCTTGCTACTTTGTAACTAATTTTGTTACTGTTATGAATCTTCATGTAAATGTCCATGTTTTCTGGTAGTCTTGGATAACAACTGCTGTGTTAGGGCAATCAGTGGTGGCACACAACTTGCAAGAGTAGCCAACAAAAGTCTGATTTCACTTAAAGCCCACTCCAGGAGACTGAACCTATACCTAACACTGCTTGGGTGACCAAGGACAAAAGACTGCATATCCCAAACACCTAGATTAAAACCAAACACTATTGTTCTAAAACATAAATATGACTAATAATGGTATTCTGCTACTCATAGATGAGTGCCTTACTCAGTCATCATCAGAGAAGCCTCCTCCTGCATCTGACAGTAACAGATGCAGAGACCCAGACATTACATTGATGAGATCTCAATGTAGTGTCAATAATGACAGGCATTACATGGAGAGAGAGAGTCCTTGGAATATAAGGCTCTCCATGGCATATCAATTCTTCCCCTCAGAACAAAGGAAACCCTGGGGTAGGGAAGACAGAGAGAGTGGCAGAGCAGAGAAGATGAAAGATAACAGGAGAACAATGCCCTCTAAATTAACTGAGCAAAGCTGATATAAACTCTCAGAGTCTGAAACAGCAAGAAAAGGTCTATATGTGTCTGCACCAGTCCCTCTACACATTGATTAAAGCTTTCACCTCAGTATTTTTGTGGAACTCTTGAGTGTGAACATGTCGGTCTGTGACTCTTGTGCTTTGTGTTGGTTCTTTCCTTCTACTGGGTTGCTTTGTCTAGCTTTGATGTGGTGGTTTTTGTTTTAATTTATTTTTTATTTTGTCATGCTTGGTTGTTACCATTTCTCATCTAATGAGAGGCAGAGAAGAAGTAGATCCACAGGGGATGGGAAGTATGGAGGAACTTGGAGGAGTAGAAGGAGAGGAACAAAAACAAAAGAAAATAAAAATAAACACAGAAAAATCAATGTTTAAATTTACCTCTATATAAAAAAATTGAAAAAAAAAACCTGGCAAAATGTCACAGTCAATATCTTTTTTTCTTCATGACTCTAGAAAAGAGCTTACATCTTACAGCAATTCAGGAATGGTTTAACAATTCACTTACTTCTAGGAGTAAGGCAAGATTTCAACTGAGCCGGATCCCACTCAACCTAACTCCTTCCATACTAGTCAATCCCCAGTTCTGCACCTGTTTTAATACAGCAGGCAGAGGGGAATTCTATGATTCTGTACTTAATGGCATTGTTAGCTCACTTCATTTGCTAATATTGTCTTTAATTGAAGTTTCTGTTGACTTCACTGAATTCAAGCACAAAAAACTCATTTTACTTATTCTAACTCAAAATATGACCAGTGCCAATTTCATCAAAAGGATGTTTGTATAAAAGAAAATAGCTTCCCCACATAAAGCAATGGTAATAGTTTCACAGAAAGAAAATATCTGTAGGCAATAGACTATTTAAGTAGCAGAGAAGGAAATACTTAAAAATTAGGTGTTTTAGAAAATAAGGACTGGGCATACAGCTCATTGATAGAGGGCTTGCCTATCATGTACAATGCCCTAAGTTCAATTTTTAATTCAAATTATAAAATAAAGAAAAATAAGAAAAAAGGGAAAGAAAAGAAAAGGTTTTGTACCATGTGTCAGGCATCACCCATCCAGTGCAGACTGAAAATAATTAATTCCTAGGAATACAAATGGGTACATAATCATAGAAACAGGCCAAAACGTTTTGCCCATCCCATATCAATAAAAAAAATGTAAGTCCCTCATCTGGACTCCTTAAAGAGATGGCATGGCTTCACACCAACCTGCTTTATCTTCTTTCCTTCCTCTCATTCACCTGTTCTCCCACTTTGAACCCACTGTTTCCTGCACTCAGACAGAGTATGACCTTTCACCTTACAGATGTGCTCTGTAGATTTTCTCTCACACACCGACTCCAGCATCCTCTGGAAATTATCTGATTCATTAAAACAAGCACACAACATACACACAACACACGCACACAGGTACCTGTTTATCTCTGTATTGTGCTTACAATGTCAATTATATAGAAATTTAAAGAAACTCTACTCAGTACTTACCTGACTTGAGACTTTGGTCACAAACCTCCAATAATAGATATTTTGCAAGTTGATTTTATTGTGATATGCAAGATATTCATTAGTGTGGCTATGGGAGAAGGCCAGTTCAGGCACCCTCTCCTCTGCTGCCTACGGACATAACTGGGGAAATCCCCTTGGACACCTGGGAACTTGACCTAAAGTCAAGTCTCTTGCCAATACGAAAATGGCTTCCTTAGTTAAGATATCTTCTTTTCTGCTCCCATATCCACCCTTCCTCCATCTCAACCATCCCATTTCCCCAAGCTCTCCCCAATCCTCCCCTTCTCCCTTCTCTTTCCCC
>NW_004949099.1:16970787-16972204 GCF_000317375.1 Microtus ochrogaster | reverse complement strand
CACCGGATTTTGATTCTACTGCATGTACAGGCTTTTTGGGAGCCTAGTCTGTTTGGATGCAAACCTTCCTAGACCTGGATGAAAGGGGTGGGGCTTGGACTTCCCACAGGGCAGGGCACCCTGACTTCTCTTAGGACTGGAGAGCTAGAGGGAGGGGGAAAGGAGGGAGGGGGAGGTAAATGGGAGGATGGGAAGAGGTGGAAATTTTTAATAAACAAAAAGAAGTTAATTTTAAAAAGTTGCCAAGTAGTAATTTGCACTGAGATCCAAGAAACAAAATATAGGAAGAGAAAAATAATATAGTTTCAAATGTTTCTTTATTATAGCATTAAAGATCTCCCATTTTCCAACAAAATAAATGAGGCTCACAAAGAACCGAAAACTGATAGCTTATAAACAGAGATATAAAACAAAAGAAGCAGGCAGTGGAGGGAGGCTGCTGAAGAAAATAGTCATTGTTCTTCTAAAACAAAGGGCTCAAGACAAGCAGTTTTAACAATCTCAGGGCTTGGAGAACTTTATCTAAATACTGAAGGAAGACAGGGCCATTCTAGCATAACAATAGATAAGCTATATTAAGAAAGAGGAACAATGAATAAAAAGGGAATATAATAAAATTCTATAAATTAAAAGTTCAGTTATTTAAGTTAACACTGCTGGTAAGCAGGGTCCAATAGCAGATTTGTACAGAAAGAATAAAAAAGTCCATGAAAATAATATTAGTTGAAACTATCAAGTCTAAGGAACAAAAGAGAAAAGGATTGAATACAATAAAGCCCAAAAGACATGTAGACACTCTCTATAATCCCCAATCAAAATATGATAGTAAAGGTGACAAAGATAGGAAGAGGAGTCAGAAAATGTACTTGAAGAAATAAGAGCTAGGATGCCCCCCGAATTTGATGGAACTGGTAACATTTCAAAAGAATTCAAGCAAAATTAGCTCAGAAAACTCCATGTGGAGGCCTGTTATAACTGATTAAATCTGTAAAAAATCAAAAGGAAGGACAAAACATTTAAAAAGCTAAAAATATCAATTTCTCTTATAATACACATTTGCCCTAAGATTAGAAATGGACAGGACAGAGGTCATGTTAAGCACAGTCAATAATGATACAACACATCAAAAAGTCAGTATCAATGTATCTTTGTCTGTCACTTGTTTGTTTCCTTTCTTACTTTGAAAACAATTACATAATATCTGATTTAAAATCTACTTGATAATTATAATGACAAAATGAGAGAAATGCCATATAATATTGTGTGATCTTGAAATTAAGTTGTATTAATCCAAACTTGATCTTTATAGACTAAGATGGTAAGTGACTAAGCTGGGAAGACAAGTTATGCAGGAAGTTCCTCAGAAAGAGCCAAGTGTTTGCAAGTCTCTTCAGGTCACATAATTTTTATGAGCAGA
>NW_004949099.1:16965438-16970055 GCF_000317375.1 Microtus ochrogaster | reverse complement strand
CTCTTACATCATTTCCCCTTAACTGTTTAAACAAAAAGGAAGGCTTTAACATAGTAAAATTCTAGCAAGAATTACAGCTATAATATTTATATCTATTTTATCTTTTATCATAACAAAGGAAAACTATATCTATCTATCTATCTATCTATCTATCTATCTATCTATTCTTCAACTCCATCAAAAACTCCAGAAAACTATAATATTACCTAAGTAAACAGGAAATGTATTGAACAACTTCCAAAACTCTAGAATTGACAGAGACGTCTCACCACCTGGGCAGTCACCCAAAGTTCTTCTGTACCATTGGGACCTCCATCTTCAGCCTACAGGCCCATAGTATTCAGCACACTTTTCCATGAAGAAGAAAATTTCAAAGATAGTTTAGTTACTTTCTACTGTATCCTTCAGAATGTCTTACAGACTCTTTTATGAATCAGGAATCCTGAAGGATCATCTTACCTTTTTGCAAGTTTAGCAGTCATCTCTCTGCAGGTTCTTCATGTCCAGTTTATGCAAGAGTTTAGGCAAGAGCATTTTCCTGCCCCAATTTCTAACCAATTCCATAAGGAGCCTCTTCAATGCCCATCTTCCTCAGGAAGAAGCTCAGTGCTGCCAGGAGCAGATAAGTCTCACTGTCATGAAAAGTCCTAAATTTTTTAAAACATTTAAATGCCATATTCTGAAGGTCTCTGAAAGATTTGAAGAATATCTAACTGAAATATATCTCTATATATCTATAAAATCTAACATGACTACAAACTTGACAATTATAGATTATTATCTATTAACCTATATTTTACTTACACATTATATTTTTAAATGAACTACATAAACACAATACCTTAATCAAAGGCAAAAATATACATATAACAAGATTGATATTAAATTTGTATCAATAAATCAAGATCCATACCAATGTAAATTATTCATATCTATATCATACCCCTCTTTAAGTGTAAAAGAACACTTATGAACAATATTTGGGAATATGGGCATAGATTTATCCATACTGCTTCAGGCTGATTGGGGGTGCTGTTAATCAGGTCTTTCATGGTGTATCATCCTGTGTACTAGGTTCATCTCAGTCAGCAGTTGAACGAAGTAAGCGTTTGAGGGTATCCATGATAACCTTCGGGAGGCCTTGGTCCATGAAACCATACTCTCCTGGAGGCAATCCACAGGTTCTCATCCTCTGTGAAAACAAAAGAAGAACCTCTTTTCCAAAGCACCATATCCTTAGATCCAAATTCTGAAGTCGATACCTTTATAATATCTTAGCAGCCCATACAGGGAAATGTTTCTCTATACTTAGCTCCTTCACAGACAAAAATTTCAAAGAAAACACAATAATATGCAGAATCCAGACTCTGTAAATTTTCCATTTTTACATGGCTTATTTTGTTTTACTTCCTTTAATCTATGATTATCTGTACTCTGTCTCTTTAAAGACTTTACCCTTTATAAAGCATTAACTTTATTTTATGACTATATATATATACTCTTTTTTTCTCTCTCTCCCAAGCCTATGTACATTTATCTAACACATGTGATAACAACCAATGATAAAGAAGGCAAGAATTTGAAAAAGAGCAAGGAGCATTATATGAGAAAGTTTGGAGTAAGAAAAGGTCAGGAGAAATGATACAAAATAATCCTACACTTGTTCAGAACCACATATAATAAAGGGATATTTATTTAAGGGAGACTTAGAGATCACTCTCCTAGATCACAGTCCTCTGCACAAATGGAAAGAGGAATAGAGTCTAGTAGCCAGAAGTGAGAGACAGAAGCAAGAGAGTGACCACAGGTTTTACAGCTGCGTTTATAATATAAGAGAGCATGCCCAAGTGGGCTGGTATCTTAAAGTCTATTGGCTGAAGTGGGGAAGGCGCTTCCACAGAACCTCCCCCTTTTCTTTAAATAAGAGAGTTCCAAACCCAAAACAAAACTATATACACTTGGAATAGATATCAATATAAGATTAGAATTACAACCAGCATGAACAATATTATGCAAGGAATGTATGCTAAAGGTTTTAATAAACATCCTATTCTAAAGAGTCCAAGTCCTGTATTGGAAATGGCTCAGCTAGATCATAAGAGGATATTAACTATGATTATTTAATCTTAAACTGCAACAAAGGCCTCAGAAGGGAGATAATATTACTTGAGTGGGGAGAAAGTGCAACCAAGCAGCTTCCAAAATGTGCAGTAGATAACAGAGAAAACTGAGCATCACACAAAGTCTTATTGGCAATGTTGAAGCAACCAACTTTGGCTAAGGCCTAGAGTAACTAACACACCAATTTCAGCGGCAGGAAAGTTTTCAGAACCATCTTGCCATATCTTGGCAAGATTTAATATTCTTTTTCTTGTATCCTGCTTGTCCAGTCTAGACATAATACACTTTGTCAGTGGTCCTGGCATGGGCAGTTTCTTGCCCAAAGGCCAGTTGTGTCAAGAAGAAAAGTCCAAGTGGGGTGTCTTTGGTGCTCAACACTCTCTCAGGATTAGATCAGTGCTGCCAGGAGCAATTAGGTCTCAAAAAATTCTAAGTTATTTAAATATCATATTCTACAGACCTCTGAAGTGTTTGAAGGTTACCTATCTATGCAGAATACAATCTCTATGTCTCTAAATAACCTAATTAGTCTGACTAAAAGTATAACACACATAAATGACTATTGACGTATACTACTTAAAACCTATATAACTTAAAGGTTAAGGCTTCATATCAAAATATTAAAGAATTTTTAAATAGCTGTGCAATAAAGAAGCCCAATGACATCAAAATATAAACAATATATAAATATCTCAACCAGAGGTAGAAATATATAATGCAATATGATAAATATATCCCTAAATTGTCTCAATATACAAAATATCTTAAATAGAGGTAGAAACATGCATGAATACAATATAACACAGTAACTTTGCATAGGTGTACAAATATTGTAAACAGAAATAAGAAATATAATTTGAACTTGTATCAATATATAAGAAATTATACAAGTGTAAATAGTCCACAAATAATAGCTCACAAGTATTTGCTCTATTGCTCACTATTATTATTATTAATAATATTTGTATGAATAAGTTCACACTAAATTACTTATTATTCCATTCAATCTTCCTTTTTTGAGATCTCTAGGTTTACATAATTTACACCCCAATACCCAACCCTCTGCGAATAATAATCAACCGTTAAATGGTGTCTCTAACTATGAGGAAAAATTTTGTTGGGAGAGGGCATGTTGAGTTCTAGAATTGCATCTTGCTGTCATGGGCATGATGTTTTGTTTTGTTTTTTTATGGGATCCTGTAAAAGTAAAATGATGGTTACATTTCAAGATTGCTGTTTTATATAATTGCAAATGGTCTCTGAGTAATTGATAGGGTCTTTTGTTTGTTTTGAAGTTGATTTAACAGTTGGCATATATATGAGACAACAACCAATGAAAAAAGAGGGCACAGATTTAAAATAGAGCAAGGTGTATTATATGGGAGAGTTTGGAATTAAAAAAGGTAAGGGGAAAAATATAATTATAGTATAATCTCAAAAAACAAAAGAAGTAAAAAGCCAAAATGTCAGTCTTCAACCTGATTTGTATAAAACTGTATTAAGATGGAGGGGATTGCTTCCATATGTAGGTAGAAAAATAGATCAAAGAACTGCATAGAAAAGCCCAAGTACAAATGTTGACGAATTGCCAAGTCACCTTAGTGTCCAAAGGAAGGAACCTCTTTAACAAATGGTGCCAAAATAGCTATATGCCCACACAGATAAATAACATTAGCTGGTCCCTTGAGTTCTTGATGCCTGCAGGTAACTTAAGCATTCTCTAGAAAAAAAAATGTAATTGGTTGAATCTCAAAGACATGGGTATCTCAATAATACTTGTACAAAAGAATAGATATTGTTTGATTTCATTCATGTGAAGTTGTCAAAGAAGCAACATTGATCTATAGCATCAAAAAGCAAAACTATGGTTGCCTTGGGGTAAAAAGGAGAGGAAATGGCCAGAGAGAGAAATCAAAGAACATTTTCAGGTAGTGGAAGTGCTTTGTGTCTTTATTGATGATGCTGCATTTGTCAAAACCTATTACACTATCCACTGAAGTAGGCTTACTTTGTTGTATTACCAAGTTCAAAACAATGATTAAAAATAGCATTCAGTGTCAAAAGTTACAACATAACTAATAAATCACACTTCAATCACAGTTTCTTATATAGACAACACATCTTTTGATTGAATCAGAGTTTCAAGGACACAGAGAAAGCTTCATTTTATTCTGGGCTTTGCTTTTATGGTAGAAGTTTATCTCTTCAGTGCCAGAAAAGAGCTTTGTGTTCTCAGATGAACTACTCTAAGAGTTCAATGCCAAAGACAGGTACACTTTGTAGTAGTTGATAGACACATTGAATTTTACACTGCAGATAAGCATTTAAAGAACCCTTCAGCATTTCAGTCATTCACCTTATCATAACTCAGTTTCTAAGTATTTACACTGAAATGTATGTTAAGACTCAGGGCAAACGAGGGTATGAGATGGACTTGTGAAAGAATAGAAATCAGATGCTAAAAGATTGCCTCATATTGATCACAACTTTTAGTTA
>NW_004949099.1:16962136-16965338 GCF_000317375.1 Microtus ochrogaster | reverse complement strand
AGATCCGCCTGCCTCTGCCTCCCAAGTGCTGGGATTAAAGGCGTGCGCCACCACCGCCCGGCCTATGATATTTTCATACAGAAAAAGATTCTCGATAATAGGCGTCTAGAAATTCTTAACTTGGACTGGCAAGATGGCTCAGAGAGTGACATTGTTACCTCCAGGCCTTTACACCTTAGTTCAATTCCTGGAACCCACATGAATGAAGGGAGACAACTGACTCCTGAAAGTTTTCTTCTGACGTGTGTATGCCCACATACATATATCCTCACATGCATTCATGTACACACACACACACACACACACACACACACACACACACACACACACATAAAAGAAATAATAGCATCTACAATAGAAACTGGTTTACTATATTCCAAGGAATGTTTCAGGAAAGGTGGTAATGAGGGTGAGCTTATTTTCAATTTTTAATGTGTATCTGATTTAGTCATATAATAGGCAGCTTCCGCCTGCCTGTTATGGTTGAGAGACAATGAGTATTAGCCATGGAGTGTAAATGCTAAAAGTGAATTATTTGCTGTATTTTGGTTTCCTTGGGAGATTAGTGGTTAGGATTACACAGCACACTGCACATAAATTCTTGGTGCTGGGCCTGACACATGAGAAAGCATCACAAGAATAAGCAGTCAGGCTGGTGGTAAGGAAGACAGTAGGGACAGTGTGGTGATCTTGCCAGTCCCCAAGACAAAGACAGTGGAGCAAACACCCCAGCCTTTATTTCTATTATGATTCTTTTCTAAATATCAAATCTGCTGGTAGTTTGAAATGAAAAGAACAAAAATTGTTTTAAAGGATCAGTAGACCAGACAGTACATTTTATTTATTTATTGTTTGATAGAGAGTAAGTGCTTAGATAACAGGAAAGATGGATGTCATGGCAGTACCATGAGGATTTAGATCCCTAACACAAAAGGACAGGCAGGCCCACAATGGTTGAACATAAAGATGTAGCAGAAAGAGAGAGACAGAGAGAGAGACAGAGAGACAGAGAGAGAGACAGAGAGAGACAGAGAGACAGAGAGAGAGACAGAGAGAGAGACAGAGAGACAGAGAGAGAGACAGAGAGAGCATCATGCATTAGGAAAATATGCAGAGCTACTATTTTTTCATGTTGTAGAGTTCAGGAACAAGCTTTCTGTTACTGTAGTAGATGACAATTACAAATACCTGGCCTCACTATTAAGATACTAAGTGCTTTCTTTGTTTCCACGTGGTATTTACAGACCTATTTCTCACTCCCTTCTAGTTTGCCTAATTTCTAATGGCTAAAAGGAGACACAACTATAATTTGAGCTCTGTCTGACCCTAAATCTTACTTAGGGAGATGTGAGAAATTATACAAATGTCAACACTTGCAGAGACACTAAAGACGTGGGACAAAATTGAGAGCAGGCATTTATTTCTGGCCACACAGTGTACGTCACCATTAAGTAGGTGAGGAATGAACACTGATGCGGGCTTGTGAGATGAAATGCACAGCGAGGTCCAGGACGTCAGTTTAAACCCGCTCAATGTTGATATACTTGAAAGCAAATGTGATATTGAAGAATATGCGGCAGTTGTAAAATTGGCCAAGGACAGTTCTCTAGCCACATGCTTCTGTTTCTGCCTCACAGAGAGCAGGAGCTCAAGTGTGACTTTGCTGTTTGGCATTTCATTCTTGCTCTACAAAATGACCCCATTGCAGCTAAAAGTAGCACACTCTTATTTTAATTTTCAGCTTATCAAACCATGATGACAGTGACCAAATGGCTTCTTTACACCCATTCTTTTTATACGATGCTGAAACAAAAATCCCTTTTTAGTTAACAGTTTTAAAATAGCTGCTTTTACCAGAACTCTGATGAATTACTGGCGAAAGTAAAATGAAAACTCTCTTTAGAAGTAGGAAGTAGGCTTAGCGATTGCCAAAAGTTAGTCAAACTCTATGAACCAGGAAAACCACTTCTAAATATTCTCTCTAAAAGAAACAAACTATATATGTACAAAACTACATTAATATTTATTTAGAATAGCTTCAGGTTAGAAGCAAATGAAATTATAATAATAGGACAATGGATAAACAAATGTAGCATAGTTCTACTTTTCTCCTCTTATTAGGATGTATCTATATAAAGGGAAAGATCATTTGTGTGCACTTATCAAAAGTGTATTGATAAGTCAATGAGGCCAGACATGAAGAACAGTTTGATTCTATTTATGTGAAGTCCTGGGATAGGAAAAGCTTCTCTGCAATGGAATGAGTATGAATGGGGCTACATCTCTGAAGTGGGAAGAAATATATTGACCCAAGAAGTCACAGAAGAAATTTTTAGCAAGATGGAAAAATTTAAGTTATAGAATTTGAAATACATGTTTATGTATTTGTTAAGTCTTACCCAACATACGATATGTACTTTGTGATGTGGGTATAGTATAAAAGTTTTAAATGGTGGGCATAAAATTTCTGTGAACTCATAAGCTTTAAAATGACAATGCCCAAGATACCTTGGTAATTAACTCTGAACATAACAAATGATTTGTTACGTTGCCAATGTTTTTTTTTTAAGTTAATTTTGTTTTCTGACAATTTCCTAAAGTTACATACCATATGGTCTAATTATCCTTTTCCTATACCCTCCTTTACATCCCTCCATAACTGCCAACTTCCAGTCCCCCTCATTGTAACTATTCCCTTTCCAGGATTCATGACTGTTAATTTTGTTTTGGGGCCCATCTGCGTAAACATTGGTTTTGAAACATAAGAACACCCAACAGAAGACAATGTCTCTCCCCTTCCCGAATATATCAATATTCAATAGTTCAGCAGTGTTCTGTAGGTACCCTAGAGCCCTTCCTCAATTTGAGCCTGACTGTAGGCAGGTTAGTCCTTGAGCAGACTCACAGCAGGCCCTATAGCTTTGGTGAGTTCATGCTTGAAATGGCCCTGCTTTAACAAAAAGATAGCACTTCATAGCCTTCCTCCCTATCATCTTTCCACACTTTCTTCCACGCTATCCTCAGAGCCTTAGATGGAACAGCAAACGTTTTGTTTAAGGATGAGCACTCATCTGAAAGGTGGCAAAAATTTAAGTCAATAAATTATTTTGGATCTGGACTTATTCTCATTTAGTAATGTTTGTACCACTTTAAATTACTCTCTCTCTCTCTCTCTCTCTCTCTCTCTCTCTCTCTCTCTCTC
>NW_004949099.1:16960841-16962036 GCF_000317375.1 Microtus ochrogaster | reverse complement strand
CACACACACACACACACACACACACACACACAAACAAACACACACACACATATGAAAATCTATTAAATTTGTATTGCAGAATGTTTGAGCTTATTATATAAGTTGTGAATTTCATGTCAAAATCTTCATTTAATGAGTGCATGGGAACTTCAGTGCACACAAAAGTACAAAGTTAAGCTCCTAACTGAGAGGTGGGAATTAAGAGGCATGTAGCAATAACAGAAAGTAGTTTACCTAACAGTATTTCAAAAATAATATATAAATTTATAACAATATTACAGTTTTTAAGAAATTTAATTCCAATTTTTTAGCAAAGAAATTACAGCATTTGGGTTTATCAGCAATGAGATATTTGTTTCTTCATATGAACACCTATATGCTCATAACTATAACTCAGTACTTACAAAAAATTTAAATATTAGCCTTTTAAACTAAATCCTTAATTCTTCTGGTATTAATTCCTAACAAGACTTTGTTTTCCTAATATTCACCCTGTACTACTGTTCCCTCAAAACACAGAAAATACTAATTTACTGTTGAATGATTCTTTTGGATATAGGCAGCTCCATTTACAAAATTATCCTTAATAAGAGATAAGTTATGGTCAATAAAGCATATCTATTCTATATAAGGTTAATGAGTTTTGGCAAGTAGATGTGTCTGTGTTTCTATCTCCACATTCATTAGAAAACAAACAAAGAAAATAGAAAAGTTGTCAAGTTTAAAAGTGCTTAATGGTGCAAGTTTTGCATGCAGCTGCATTGTGGTAGAGCTTCTTAAAAATGTAAGTATATTATCTCATTAAGAGGATAATTATTACTCCCTTGTCTTTGACACATCCTCAGAAAAATCATCTTTCATATGGGGTGGTCTCTGATGACCCTATTTGGAACTCTTAAGGGAAGAGACAGTAGAATGTAAAATCTTTGTATTGTATCAGAATATCTTGTTTTCTCCTAAGACTGGAGGCACATTCTGGTTTAATTATTTTGATTTTGACCAGAAAAAGGTAGCTTTCCCTTAATGATGCTCAGTGGTGTCCTAGTATCTTCATCTTCATGCAAATACTTTCTCTCTCTCTCTCTCTCTCTCTCTCTCTCTCTCTCTCTCTCTCTCTCTCTCTCTCTGTCGTGTGTGTGTATGTGTGTGTGTCTGTTTTCAGCACGTATTTCAGATACCACACAGCTCCTGAAGA
>NW_004949099.1:16931589-16960741 GCF_000317375.1 Microtus ochrogaster | reverse complement strand
CACACACACACACACACACTAATATGATTACTATTATTATTTTTCAATGGTCCTATTTGCAGCACCATCATACATACAATCATTCAATTGCTGTCAGGATCATCATACCTGTAACTGCAAATTCTAAGCCTACGGAATTATCCCACGGAAATTTACTTTATAGGTCAAGGTTGAAAAATCAGGTATGAGGTAGATTCAACCACACAGGAGCCTTTCCTAGACTATTTCATATGCTGTTATAAATCCTAATGTGGGGCTGCTGTGATGTTTCCCTTTCTCATGTTTGGAGAGAAATGAGAGGTAGGACCAATTCCAAAAAGGAACTATCTGTTCTCAATAGCATCCAGGCTTACTAATTCCCAAAATATTTTCTCCTCAGAGGTTTAGATTCTGAAGTCATTTAGTATATGGTCTGAAATTTGGGGAATAAAATTTAAGGTCTCTTCCCTTTTGCTAAATTTCAGTTGTTAAGGTCCCAGACATATGGAGTTAGACTGCCACAAGATCATCTGAGTATATATTTATAATAAATGAGGGGAGAAATAATTAAAAGAGCAGTTGAGTCTGCAGGGTTCAAATATCAATCCTACCACTATGAATATTATAGTAGACATATACATTTCTACCATTAAAATGCTGATCTCTCATTTCAAACTAGTTCACCAAAAGGGATTGTTGTCTCTGGTGTGGGTTTCAGCCATACTCTCATATAGAGCTTCCAGGGAGCTGTGAAAAACAGAGAAAATATTGAGAGAGACCAGACTAGAAACTAAAGCCTCCAAACACTCCTGGAATTTCTGGGTTCCTGATACACTCAAGGATATGTATGCTTTCTGGCCAAGGACACAAGTCTTTCAAGTTCCTGTCATAAACTGTTTGCCCAGTTTTTAAATCCCTGTTTCCTGCAAGAGCAATTGGACTTGCCTGTAGCATTTGAAATCATGTACAAACTCCTTTTGCTTTTCAAAGTTCTTCAGAGCATGGTATTTCAGCCAAACATACTGTAGAAAATAACACATAGTTTTTTTTTTCCAGAATAAGCAAAAAAAATACACTTCTTTGTTTTCAGTCCCTTAAAATATTCTTCATTCTGCTAAGCAGGCTCAGGGCAGCTGCCAGGTACCAATAAAAAGAGTAGTTAGTTGATACTTAAGAGTTTATTTTGTGCAAAGAGAGTTCTTGCATCTCTACGGATGGTTCTTGAACAATACAAACATGTGAAAAACACAAGATTCTTTCCAGAAACTCCATTTCAAAAGTAAGTGATTCCAAACCTAGACCCACAAAAGAAATTGAAAAAGAAGTATTTTTCTAACCCTTCCAAAACACCTGTCAACATTTCGCTCCATTGAATCTTCAAGTCTATGTTAACAATAGAAATAACAATGACATCACCCAGTGTTGTTCTGTTTTGCACAGCCTGCCCAACTACTCTAATCTGAATCTGTACTTTGATTAGCAGACTTCTCTCTGATAAAAATCGTTGTAGAAAAAAGTCATTCCAAGATTCAAAAAGAACAGGAAAATTTCTGGCAGGTTCACAGTCACATTACACAGTAGTAGGTAGAATACAAATATAAAAAGTAGACCACAGCCCCGTGAGACTTCTAGACAGAACATTGATATAATAACTGGTGAATCAGTCTCCACGCAAGTCAGGTTGGCAGTTGAGAGTTGCAATGTTCGGCAATGCACACTTTAAGGGAAAACTCTTCACATATCAAATCTTCGTTAGCTTCTACATGTGTCTCACAATGCTCAGCAGCAATATAAAATGAAATAACTTTATAGAAATGCAACAGCACTGTACATTCATCTGTTGTGTGAGATTATAAAAATCATCTTGAGGTTGACGAGTTAAATTGTGTGTGTTTTACTTGTAGCCTGGTGTGCATTATGATGCCCTTCCCGTTTGTACTACAAATTGTTTGAAAGCATCTAATTTCAATATTCTCCATAATTTCAACAATTTCTCAACATTTTTGAATGACTAACTGAGACTTGGAACAAACTACAATGTGAACATATTTTAGTATCTCATTGTATAACATGCCATTTTCTTATTGTAATAGATTAAGAATATTGATACAAATTAAATTAAGAATTGTTGTATAAATCAAAATCAGCAAATAATCCAATTCTTTTGAGAGAATAAAAATAATAGTTAAAATCATTCAGTTAAAATCTACTATATCCAAGGTGGAAAAGTGAATTACCAATATTTCTTTAAAAGAGAGACTTCGGAAAAATAAACTCTTTAAGTTTATAGTGCTAGGCATACTTTTAAATCTACAAATAAAAATTACTATCTTTAATACAAGGGACAATATTTCAGAGTAAATTATCAATCCCAAAATATTACATTATTTGGGAGTGGTGATACACTTATAATCCCAGAACCCAGGAGCCTGAGAGAAGTTCTACTGTCCGAAGCTAACCTTTATGAAGAGAATACTGCAGGTCATTTTAAATTGCAGTGTGTGACTTTTTAAGAAGTATTTTTTCACAAAAGTAGTAGAAAGAAATAATATGTTAGAATGGAGTGGCATAAATTCAAAACCTCGTGCCTAACTGAATAATTTCCTACATGTTATATTTTAAAGATCACTAACTCTGCAGAAACTACTATTTCCCTTGAATTAGCTACTCCAGCTATTTGTTTTTCTACAATCTGTTGCTCCTAAAAACTCAGAAATCCCCCACATTTTCTTGGAAGCATGCATAGGCAGCCTGTATATGGCAGTTCTGTTGGATTTGTCCATATTAGGTTTTATGGTCTAAGCTGATGAGGATGACTGACCAGGTCCCTTTCTCAAGGGGACACCAGATCTCGTTACAGATGCTTATGAGCTATCATGTGGTTTCTGCCAACTGAACTCAGGACCTTTGGAAGAGCAGACAGTGCTCTTGGTCACGAAGCCATCTCTCCAAATCACGTGCCTGCTTATTTTTTCTCCTTTTTGCTACCCATATCTCAATGTTTTTAGATGCATGTACTTCTTATTTTCTCTTGTTAGTCCACCTCTCGTTAGTCTGATTTTCAAAATCTCAGTCAGACTCTGCAGAATATTCAAGTACATTTCCACTCCTCCAGAGAAGTCATTGCAAATGGAGAGACATTGGCTTCATTCATAAAGATCTCTTTATGTCTTCATACAGAATCATTCAGAAGAAACCCAAAAATCTTTATAGAGTAGTTTCTTCCTCTCTGTGATGGATTCTTTGAAAGGTTGAAATGAACAAGAAAAAAAATGGCATTTTATTGAAAAGCAAAATACAAATTACATCCCTCTTCCCGCCATAAGCCATAGAGTTCAGAAGGAAGTGGCAAAGTCTGTTAAAGTGCCTGAAAGAAAATGTTTGTCATCCTTGTATTCCCCTTATTTATATGGGATGTACTTCAAGAACCTCAAAGAAACTCTCCAAGTGTAGACACAACTAAATTCCATATATACACATATATATATATATATACATACATATACATACTTACCATTACAAAGTTTAATTTATAAACTAATCAGAGTTGAAAATTAGCAATTCAACACAGTTCTTAGAAGCTGTGGCACACACTTTTTTTTCCTATCCTAGCTGAGAAATGTCATCTTTTCAGATAAAATAAGGCCCTTGTAGCTCATTTGTGTCATAATGTACTTGACAGTGTCATCATTCCTATACACTACATCACTAGTAAGTAAAATAAAGTGACCGGAAGCAAAATCCATACCATGAGATAGAATCCAATAATTAAGATAACTAATACATGGCTAACTGCAATGTCATGTATACTAAATGTATGCACTAGATACATAATCATTCACCTTCCAGGCAAAGTGGAAGAGGAATGTATGAGAATTCATAATGATACTCAGTATAGTGTGAATTTAAAATTGAGTGTTTATTTGCTGAATTTTCTTTTTATTTCCTCTCTAAGGGCCTTTATTATCTTTCTAAAGCTATTTTTAATGTCATTTTCTTCCGCTCCATCTGCATTGGGATGTTCAGGTCTTAATGTTTTAGAACTACTAGTTTCTTGTGGTGCCACATTGCTCTTTACGTTGCTCGATGTGTTCCTACACTGCCTTCTACCCATGTCTTCTGCCAAGAGATGCAGGTGGAGCCCATGGCTGCAGGGGTCCTACACTCTTCCTCCAGTCAGTACTGGTGGTTGCTTCTGCCCCAACTTCAGACAGAGTCTGTGACTCCCTTGGTTGCTAATGTAGTGGAAGATGGCTGGTGAGGTAGGATGCTGCTGCCTGTTCTCTGGGGTTGCAGTGGGTGGGGGAGTGGCACTGGATGTGTGTGTTGTAGGGAAGGGGGCTAGGGTCTAGAGAACAGCGCTGTCTAACAGGGAGCTCAGACACTCACCTCTTACTCCATCCATGTGCAGGTCTTATTGAATTTTCTAATCAATACATTTGAATATGAGTTGACCAGGAGAAAGTAAACTCCCAGAAATAAAAGATATAGGTAATAAAAGTGAGGAATGATGCATTTATATTGAGAGATTCATATATTTATACGTATGTATATGCACAGTTATATGTATATGTCATAATCCACAACGGCACATATTAGAATTCCGCAATAGAGAATAATTAAATAAAAACATGCATGGATGTTTTTTACATTATTTGGTCAAAGCATATTTTACCTTGAAACAAAAGTCTTTATTCTGTTGGAAACCAATACACCATAACTTATGGGCTTTGTGGTTATTTAATATTTTTACCCAAGAATACTAAAATATTCAGAGTTAAATTAAATACTCAGAAAACAAATTTCAATTGGTTTAAGAAATATTGAATACCAAAGTTTGACATTATGGAGTCACATAAATTATATCCTAGAATGTCCTAAGACATATTTTAGAAAATTGTCAGATGTGATTCTTTCGTATACTCGTTATCCATATATATTGTTGGCTCACCAGTTGCAGGCAGAACATTAGAAACAAACTTTGGCAACAGTACAGAGACATGTTCATAAAATACAGTGATGTATCCAAATGCTACAGGATGTAAAATCTGCCTAAAAATTCACAGTTTGGTAACCTAATAGAAAAGGTATCTATAGGCTCATTTCTATCACAGTAACCCTTTGTGTGTTCAACATTTGAATTGCAGTCATGGCCAAGTCTGACATGGTCTTAATAAGAGCAGGAATAGAAAAATATTATTCCAATCCATCTAGCCACAAATTGAGAAGGGATGATTACCTATGCAGAAGGTTGCAATAATAGTGACTCTCAGCTGGAAGGTACAGAAGACATTGGTGGAGCCAGGGTGACAAGGTAACAAGAGAAAAGAAAAGAAAAGAAAAGGAAAGGAAAGGAAAGGAAAGGAAAGGAAAGGAAAGGAAAGGAAAGGAAAGGAAAGGAAAGGAAAGGAAAGAAAAGGAAAGGAAAGAAAGGAAAAGAAAAAGGTAATTCCAGCAGTAAGGAGGCTGAGGCAGGTGGATCTCTTAGAGTTCCGAGTCAGCTTGGCCAACAAACTCAGTTCCAGGGTGACCAGGGTTATGTAGTGAGACCCAACTCAAAAGAAAACAAATAAATAAACAAAAACCTGGAGAGAGAAAAAGTAACATGAAAAATATTGTCAGACTGAAAAAGAAAGATATGTGATTGTCATGTCCTTTAAATGTGCCGTGAACCTAAGGAAATCACTTGTATAAAATGGGCCTGAAATAAATAAGGCTTTGGGCCAAAGAAAAGACAATCATTAAATATGCTCATATGATAATTATCCAGCTCTTAAAAGCTGCCATAAACATTAATGGATTGTTTGTTTTTTTGTCTTGTCTTGTCTTTCTTTCTTTGTCTTTAATGGGTTTTGTAGACAAGGCCTAGGCTGGTCATTTGGATATTTATAGAGATAACCTGAGTTTTGTGGCTATTATTAAATAAAGTTGGGTATGTTCTTATTATCATGGAACAACAGAGATTAAATATTTGAAAATACTACTTTATTTTTGCTATTAAAGTCCAGCTATGCCAATGAAGTGCAAATGATCAGTGACTTGAAGAGCTGGTTGTTTTAGTACCCATGAACTCTGTTTTCCACTTATGTAGTAACTTCCAGGAAGTTCACTATTTCATCAACTACCAAAGCAAATTACACTCTTAAAGGGAGAGAATTCTGCCAGCAGATTTTGCAAACAATTCTAAAAATATTATTGGTATTTTTACTGTACCATTTATTAGTAATACTTAACCTCAAATACATAAATAGCAAAATTTTCTACACATTAAACACAATGTGTTTAAATGGCATTTGCTCATGAAGCAGAAAGACATCACACCCTTAAATAAGGTGCGGTCTCTGGCTTGTTTTAAAAAGGGACATAATGTCAACTATTAATAGCTATGCATTATTTTTTATCAGAATCGATCAGTCCTCTAAAGACAGTCACAACTGTTCCGGATTTAAAATACATTCAGAATGGTTCTCTCTTTTCTCCAGTGCACCAAAAGAATTTAGCAAAACTGTCCCTGCTACATGTCTTATTGTTTCTAAGGAAAGGGTTACGTTTTCACATATTGTGTTTGGAGTTTGGTCTGGAGATGAAAAGTGAGGAAGTGGTTGATAAATGAAGGTAAAGAGTCCAAGGGAGGGGGAAACAGTGGCATTGTATTAGGTGCAAAAGCAGTTAAGGCAGGATTCATGTGTGATCATGGGTCCTCTCATCTACAATTATCCTGTCAAACAATCACTTGTCCTTAATTGTTATAATAACAGTGGTTGGAAATTTCAAGTCCACCTTCTGGGTATGTACAGCTCACCAACATCGAGGCAAACATAATTACATGTGCACACAGGAAACGACATCATTGTTACAAAATAACTTTAAATGACATCATTGTTATAAACTAATTTGATTGAGCTTTCAGAGCGATAAAATAAAATAAAAGCCATGCCAGAATGCATATATTTTTAGAAAATAGATTGGTTTCTGTGAGATGCAACTACAATATTCTTAATGACAAAAAGAATAATGCATTGACTTGAATTATCTTGGGAACAGTTACCATTCAGTAATGCCAAGAAACCTGTAATGGTTTCAGAGTGAATATGTCTCACAGGCTCATGGGCATTAGCAAGTAGTCCCCAGATGGTGACACTGTTGTAGGGAATTGAGAAATATCTTGGATGTGGAGTCTAGAAGACAGTGGCAGGGCTATAGAATCCGGATTTGAGAGTTACAAAATAGCTCCACTTCCAGCCCAAGCCTGCTGCTCCTTATTCTGTGAAGATCTTATGAATTACAGCCACATTATCCCACTGACTTGAATTTACCTATGCTTTCTGAGCCATGAGGCATAGTTAACCTATCAAACCAAGAGCCTTTGTTTGCTTCTGTCAGGCATTTAGAGACAATAATTAGAAAATAACTACTATACCTTCCCTTTGTTTAAAATTTGTTTTATTTTTATTTTATGTGTCAGTGTATGGCCTGCATGCATATGTCTGTACCACATTGTGCACTGCCTGGTGAGGCCAGAAACAGGTGTTGGATGTCCTAGAACTGAAGTTACAGATGGTTGTGAGCAATCATGTGGTGTTGAGCCCAGAACCCAGATCCTCTGTAAGAACAGTCAATATTCTTCACTGCTGAGCTATCTCTCCTGTCACATACACTTTAGTTATTTATAGACTGAGACTGTTTTTTCATTTCCCAGCCACCAAGACCTGAATAACCACACAGAAACTATATTAACTACAACACCATTTGGCCAATGGCTCAGGCATATTTCAAGCTAGCTCTTACATCTTAAATTAATCAATTTCTATTAATCTGTTTATCACCAATAGGCTGTGTCTTACCACCAATGTTCTGGCATCTTTCTCCTTCAGAGGCTATATGTCATCTCCTTGTCTCTGCCTACTCTTTCTCTCTATCTCTGTTTAGATTTCCTGCCTGGCTTTACTTTGCTAAACCATTGGCTGAAACAGCTCTATTCATCAACCAATAAAAGCAACACATTTACAGAAGCACATCCCACATCTTCTATTAATCACAGATTTCTATAGCCTAGAAAAACCAATGAAATGACTAATTCTTAATAGCTAAACTTTTATTTAAAATAAAAAGCAGGTTGGGAGACGGTCCTGTAAAAGGATAGTCTGACAACAGCTTCTTTTGCAAGACCTGAATTTGATCACAGAAGACATATGGAAATCAAACAATAAAATAGCTATGTGTGGTGATACAGGCATGTAATCTCATTGGCAGCAAAACAGATGCAAAGACAGACAGATCTCTAGAAACTCACTGGCCAGTCAGACGTGTCTATTTGGTGTGTGTGAGGCCAAGGGGAGACCCTGACCCCAAACAGAAGCAGATGCCTGGAGGCAACAATTGAGGAGGTCCTCTGACCTCCTCATACATTTGCAATACATACCATCCCACCAACAGACACGAACATAAGCACAAATGCCCAACCTCACCAACGAAAACAAACACACACACACACACATGCGCGCACACACACACACTCACACACATGCATACTGCTTGACAAATGTTGAAAACATGGCAGAACTCTTTTAAATTATTCGACTTCTTTTCTCTAACATATCACTCTTGGGCACACCTAAAAAGAGGCCTATACAACAACTAAATTGAATAGAATATTCTGGAAACTTCTTCATTTTCAGAGTATGATACTCCTGAAACCTTTGTAAGGTAGGCTGTATGCTCAGATTTGGGGAGAGAGCTCGGTGGCAAAAGTGCTTGCTCTGCTACTATGATGACCTGAATTTGAACACTCAGAACCCGATAAAAGCTGTGTGAAGTACCATGAGCTCTTTTGTACAAAGATGGAAGAGACCGAAAACTCCCTGGATGCTCATGAGTCAGCTATCCTAGCAAATATAACAGAAAAGCTATGAAGAGACCTTTTCTCAAACAAGGTAGAGGGTGGGAAAAAAATGTGGGGGATGGGAACCAAAATCTGAGGCTGCATTCTGACTTCAGTTCATGTAATACATGAATTGATGCATGTGCCCTGGTATTATTACACAGAAATGGACGTGTGTGTGTGTGTGTGTGTGCGCACACGCATGTACACACACACACACAGAGAGAGAGAGAAAGAGAGAGTGATGCCCATACTTTCATTCCTTCCAATATCAGCCTCTGTTTTATTGACAGCACTAATCATATACTTTTATTAAAATATTTCAGGGAACTGGAGAAATGGTTAATCTACGAAGAGCATTTGCTGTTCTTACTGAGGACCTAGTTCTGCTCCCAGCATCCACATCAGATGGCTCATGAGTGCCCATAGCTCCAAGTTCCAGTTCCAGGAATTCAAACCCAATCTCCTGGCCTTAGCAAGCATCTGCACACATGTGATGCACACACACACACACACACACACACACACACAAAAGCACACACTCAGACATACGCATATCAGTATAAATCAATAAAACATTTAAAACTGTGATTGTATAGTGTCTTTTTTCAGACCACAAGCAGGAATCATATTCTGTCTTTCATGGGTTCATAAAGAGTATATTAACTGAAAGGTTGAGTGTATCTGTGGTCAAATATGCCCTGTGAATTGCTCAACAAGAGGTAACCTGCACTGTACTTGCTTCCTTGTTGACAAGGACTCTTACGTCCTATGCAGTGGTTCACGAATTATGTTCTTATTGTCACTAATACATGAAAGCATTTCTTTTTTATTGTCAGCAGAAAATCTGAAACTGGAGAAAGTCAACCCAGAATTATTTTCTATCTTCTTCTAATATATTTGAAAATCTAACATGAATGGTATAATTAACTATAAAAATAATTTTTTTGAAGAAGGATAACCAAAATTTGAATTGAGTATTTTATTTATAATAGATATGATTGGTGGATTAATTGATCAGCTAGGTTTCTGTCTTCTTCCATCAGTTTTTAACTATCTTCAAACAGATTCTGTACCTACTGTTCCCCTAAAGCATCCTCTGTGCCTACAATAAAAATTAGAAGCAACAAAATTAAAACTACATGAAAAAAACATAAACATAAGTTTTGACTATTGATTGATGTAAGTCTTGCTCATAACCTGATACAATGAGGGGCTGGAGAGATGGTCCAGTGGTCAAGAGCACTAGCTGCCCTTTCAGTGGACCCATATTTGGTTCCTAGTACTCAAATATTGGCTCATAACTATCAGTAACTCCAGTTCCAGGTTATCTAACACCTCATTTTTCAAACAATATATTTCCTAGCTTCTTGCTATATCTTGGAGAACCATATTGGAAACTGAGTGATGTCTCCTATCTAACATGACTTTGTTTAAGATTGATTATGATCCGTCTGTAGGCTTTTGCCATTGTGCTAAGATAACATCACACAGTTGTGTGCGGAACTATTTTATTTGACCTGGGTTTAATTTCCAGCACCCACTCAACAGTTCGCGGCCAACTGTAACTCCTGTTACAGGAGCAGCTGTCCTATTCTGGCCTATGGTGGCACATGGATTTGCATACAGTATAAACACCCCCATATACATATTTAAATTAAGTTCTCATAGCAAATTCTTACAATCATAATTATTGAAAAAAGAAACTATGAATTTGAAAGAGAGGTAGAGAGGGTATATATCTGTATCAGAGGATTGAAAGGGGAGGAGAAATATAGTAGTTATGTTATAATTTCAAAATTTAAAAAATGAATAAATAAAATTATCTGTACACAAGATTGCTGTAAATGTTAAGTATAGCTGTGAATTATGATAATCTATTCAGGAGAAAGCAAATGATCAGTAACTGTTTTGTGTATTGTGTAGTAGATCTCACCTATAACTTCCACATTTTGCAGATCTGCTTTCCTTCCACACAATCAGTAGCCTTCCAATCTGCTCACTGATAAATTAAGTATCCTGAGCATACTAAGGGAATATGAACTCCAAATCATGCTGTCTTAAAGTTACAAATATAGCCCAAATCTATGCCTTAAAAGTGAATTCCTTAGCCCAATGTGGTTCCTCTATACTATGCTTTGCAGTAAAAGTCTCAGATCCATTTTTTATAGTGCAGAGCTGAATATCTTATGAACTATGTGATAACTTCACACATCTGAGATTAGATTTTGGCTGATTGTCCTCTCTGATGCTAAATAAAACAAAAAAGGTCCATTGCTATAACACTTTGTCAAAGATATCAAACTGACTCCCTGTATCATAAATGGAACTAGGGCAAACATACCAGTTCCAATATCTAAATATATAAATTAGTTCTTTCAGTCAACCACCACTTAAATTGGATCTTTTGTAGTGTTTGCAACTTCCCTGATACATCGTTGGCAGGAACTATTTTTTTAAAAAAATGTCCCCTTGGCTTTGACTAAATGTTTTAAAGATATTTGTGTTGTGAAGAGTACTGAACTTTCATCTTAGATCAATTGCTCATAAAATATTTATAAAATCAGAAGAATGTATGGAAAGTTTTTATCCACTTTCTCACATTCTATTTATTCTCTATCCAGTGATATAAATAACAGCAGTAAATAATAAATGTGTGATAAATGCAATGAGTGATTTTTTTTTAAAATTTTGAAACAGATTTTGAAGAAAGTGTTACCATAAGGGAATGGGGTTAATTAATGACATCACAGCAAACCATTCTAACTATCATAATATTCTCTGCAATGAGACTCCCAAATTAATTTCAAAATAAGCATTTTGGTTATAGGTTTTGATAAGTGGGTGAACACTGTTCATTCTTATGTTTAGTGATAACAGAGACTTAGAAAAATATGAAAAATAGATGGATGCCAAAATCAAACTGTTCCTATTGAAGATCTGTTTAATCTAGACTATCATTAAACTGCCTTCTCCTTCTATCTAGAAAAGTTATAACCTATGAGCCATTATTCAAATAGTGTTGAATATGGTCTTTACCTGATTTGATAATATAAATTTCAAGTTGATGGTAGAAAGCGACCAGGAAGGATACATAAATCCTTCAGGAAGGATATAAATCACATGAAAGAGCCTTCAGCCCCTATGTATCAGGATTACATTTATATACTTTAGCATAACTTTAATATGATGTATGGACAGAGATGAATAGTGTGTTTAAATTTGATTTATTCTTTCTTTTTTAAAGTTCCTATAAAGCCACTTTATTTTCCTTTAAAATTAGCACCACACACTTCTCTGAAATGATTATTTAATATTATGCGTCATTAATATTTGAACTACAGATACATACAAATATGGACACCTTCAAACACTATTTCCTGAGTAAAATTATGCCAATTATTCTAAATTTAATTTCTTGATCCAAGAATAGACCAGAGTTTAATGTCAGTATTTCTTATAGCAACAGAGTTAGATGTCAAGGACAGTCTGACATTCATTCATAGTAAAACACAGAGGAGAATAGATCATTTCCTATTTGCTATCAATTTAATTAATCAAATTGTGAGATAGTTATGGTAGAAAGTGTTTTCTTAAAAGAAGCTGAGTATTCATGTGTCTAAGTGACAAAGAAGATCAGATTCTAGGATCTTAGAAGAAGGATCAAAAGTCCCTGAGTATGAAAATGGCTGTCAGCTCCTGGGGAACAGAGCACAAACGCCAGAATGTGAAGATGCTACCCAACTGTGACATTTGGATATGATTTGCTCTACTGTGGTGGATAAAACTCATGTTTTAGGATTGTATAGAATCACTAATACTATGAATAGAAAAGGACTTTTAAGCAGCAAAGATCAAACCAGTAGGCATTATAATGCCTGACTTCAAAATATCCTACACTGTTGGGGCAATTAAGCAGCCTGGTATTGGCATAAACATACACAGGAATGAATAGAAAAGAGAGTCTAGAATATAAGCATTCTTCTACAGCCATCTGAGTGTGCACAAATGCACTAAGAATGTATATTGGAGATAGTACCATCTTTCATAAGAAATACTGGGAAAACTGGGTGTTAGCAGGAAGAAGAAAAAAAGAAATCTCAGACAGTGAAGTAAGCATTGCACTTTATAAGCACTGTATCCTAAGTGGAAAATGCAATGTCTATAATAAAACAGGTGGAAAATGTGGAATGTCTAATAAAAATATTAAAATTGGCACCAAAAGGAAAAAGAAAAAAAGAAAATCAGTTCAAGGACTTCTAGCTCATATTTCCCCTTCCACTTGCTTATTACATACATCCTACTATTATAACCTTAAAATTTTACCTGGAGAGAGGGCATGAAGATGCAGGAGAGGAATTGGTTGAGGGTGTCAATGAAAACTAATGATATATAAACAAATCCATAAGGAGCTATATATATAATATTTGGTAAGCTAATGAACAAAACAAGTTTTTAATAAGATTAAGCTACCTTAAATGTATAGACAAAACATCTACCAGAAACCGTATATTATTAAATTAAAATAGTACTGTGAGAGATGGCCTGTATCACTAAAAATTGTTTACCAGAGAGATACCTTAGACTTCCAAATGACGCAGGAAATTTCCCCTGTTCTTTGTTGCTGACCAGAACTACTTGGTAAGACTCTGTTACTGAACATGCCATATGCTTTGATAGTAGGATACAGAGAATTTAGGCTGGAACATCAAGTGTCCTCCCTAACACTAATCCTTACAGTGCTCAAAATGCAATGCAGTATTATTAGGTGAGAATATCAACAATATTACTCATGTGTGGACCTTGTATGCCAAAACAAAAGTCAGACAAGATGAGCATACCGCTACAAGAGTGGCAAGTCAGTTTGTGGGGTAACCATCTGTTTTTATCCTAAATTTCATGTCCACTCCACAGGATGGAATTCACATGTGGTACAGTAAACCAGATGAAAGCCTGTGGCTGTGGAAGTTATAGGTCATAGTGAAGAAATATTATTGCGATTTTTATGAATGAACATAATGTGCTTGTCAAACTTATCTGTAAATAACTATGTTTATGCCATAGAATATTGGTACTGCCATCTTTGGTAGGAGAAGTTTCCTTCTGCAGTGCCTAGTAATGATGAGAGAGACTTAAAACTAGTCAAAGTACAAGGAATAAATGATTGTTGAATGACCAGACATCAGTGAGAATTCTTTATCATCCCATCCAAGGCACGAGAATATCATAGAAGGAACTCAATCAATTTATATGCAAATTTCATATTTCTTAACAGCTGAATAATATGGATCGTGTGAAAATTTCATTTTCTATCTACTATTTGATGAACATTTAGGCTGAGCAGCAATGAACATCAATAAATATATACCTACAGGGTAGCATTGGTATAGTGTAGTATAGCTGTATCTTATTGTAGATTTATTTACAGCTTTTAAAGGAAACTTCTCACTGATACCAATAGTAAGAAGTTTGAACTTCTACTGGCAAAGAGTGTTTTCTTTTTCCAGAATCTTTTCCTTCATTTCTTGTCATTTGTTTAGGGCAGATGGGGATAGGAAGACAGGGTACAGTAGGAATTATGGAAGGGATAACTGATACTACAGGCCTTTTAAAAAGTCATATGGAAAATTAACTATGGTGATGCTTCCTAAAACAGATATGCACATAAGTGAAATTAAAATGGAGTTGTCATATAATGGGAGGCAGCGCTAAACTGAAAACTACACACTATCAAAAGCCCTCTAGTATCAAGAATGAATTACACTTTTTAAGTTGTAGGCCTAACATAAGCCCCTGTTCACAAACATTGTGGGATATTGCCAATGGTTATCTCCCACAACCTGATGAAATCTTGTTGCTGAGGCCATCATATACTTACATCAATGAACATTGAAAAGTTGGACTGCTGCTCAAAGAGAAGCTTGATGTCTGCAGACAGAGTAGTGTTCATAGTTGCACAAGGTATTAAAGACAACACTGGAGGAGAAAGTAGTCAACAATTTAATCCCACTGTAAGCTACAATAATGACCAGCCTGCAAGATATAGCCACTGGTGCAACAGTGTCCCAGATGTTATTGGCATAACTTATAGCCTTTTGAATGTATCTAAAGACCACTCCAAAACCTGAAACTTACACCTGATGCTATTAAAGCAGCCCAAAACTTGACACCAGATAGCTCATGGACCCGATGGAAAAAATTATGCCACTATCCCACTAAGTGAGTATAGCAATAAAACATTTCCAAACAATGTATTGTTATACCATAGATGAGTACATTGCTCACCTCTCATCAGAAAAGCTTCTTCTTGCAATAGATAGTAATTAATACTATCTCACACCTGCATAATGTACAGAGAGTGAGAGACTGTGGAGTACTTAATACTAAATGTGATGTCTTTATTAAACTCAAGGCTCAGTGCTCTCTGTAAAGAGAACATAGAAAGACTTTAAGCTCTGGGCATGGCAAAAGAAGCAGCATTTTCCAGACACAACAAGGTTGATCCACATATGAACTCACAGAGACTATGACATCATGCACAAGACTTGTGCAAATTCAACCTAGACAAAAATCTCAGAACAGAAAGAAAAAAGAAAAAGTAATCTCAATGCCCCACTTCTAGCCAAGAGGTTATTTGCAATTGACAGCTGCTAAGAGAGGGGAAAATCAGTCATTTCAATGAAGTAACACACTGAGTATGTCAGCCACACTCCAGTGCAGGCCATATGTTCAGGAATAGTTGGATAAAATTAACAGACTCCATGTTTGCTTATTTGTTTTTGCATGTGTGCTTTTCATGTGGTGATTTTATACTGTTTTGTTTGAACACAGAGAAACAATAAAAAAGTGAGTGGGTAGGGAGGGTAGAATCTGGGAGTGATTGGGATCATAAAGAATATAACCAAGATGTGATATATTAAAACTAAAAATATAAATAAAAAAGTGAAAACCTAAGATAGCAAGACCTGGCAAGGGTATGGAGAAATGGGAATTCTAATACCCCAGGGTAATACAGTTTTTCGGCCTGTCTCTTGGTGTTCTGTCACATAATATATTTACTGAAAATACAGAATGTGCTGATGATCTTATATCATTGGATTTTTTCTTCTCTCTCCCTTCCCCACTCCCTACTGTCATTTCCAATGATCTGGTTAAGAGTATGTGCTTATCTCTGGGATGGTTGCTAGGGGTGACAACTCTGACAGATGTCTTCACTCTAGAATCAGTAGAATACTTTATGCGGAATTGTTTACATGAGTATAATTAGGCAAAAAATCAAATCCCCAATTATTAGTAAAGAAGACATAAGCATAAATGGAATATGAAAATGATAAATAATTTTGAAGTTTTATATAATGTTATATCTCATCTTGGCACAATGAACATGCTTTAATATATAGTGTTTTGTTATATAGTATTCTATACATTACAGTATGTTTGAAGAATGCTTGACTTCCATTCACTAGAAGGTAGTAAGTTCCATGATTGTTAGCAGGACAAACTAAAAAATGTTTAAGTGCATGGAAAGGAAGACAAATAACCAATTTGGAACACTGGAGAGGCTGGAGAGATGGTTCCATTATTTAAGTGCTTGCTGCATATATATGAGAACCTGAGCTTCATAATCCTGAGCCCACACAGAGAAACCAGCATGGTGGTGCTCACTTCAATTGCTATCACTGGGGATGCAAAGAGAGAAAGGCTCCTGGACTTGCTATTCAGTCAGTCAAGCAACATAGATGAGGTCCAGTCTCAGGAAGAGAGCCCTTCTTAAAAGGCAGGTACAGAAAGATTGAAGATGATATGTTATGTTAGTCCTCTGGACTATACATCCTACATGTGCACCCACATACACATACACACATTAGGTTACAGAAATGACATAATACAACCAATTAAACCCACTCATTCAGCAACCATGGACAGAAAGAATGTTATGTACCTGCACTGTATTATTAAGTGAAAAAAAAATAGTTTCTCATGCCACAGTGAATTTTCTAGTGAGAAGAATGGAAAACAATTATCTCACAGCAAGAAATTGCCTCTAATTCCAAGCCATTTTCCAAAGGAGGCTGTGAAAAGAGTACCAGCCCCCACCCCAAAAATATTATGCCCGTTTCAAATGTGTGAGCGTGTGCCTGAAATTTCTATATGATTTCAGTTCAAATAAAGCAAATGGCTGATCTTTTTAACAGCATAATTTCTGCCTCGTGGGAGTAAAGGTTGAAAAGTCTGCCCTTGGTTCCTCCTTATGACTTCTGTGTTGATATGGAATGGGGAGCCCAGCACACTCTGCCTTCTCTCACACTTTCAACTTCATCCTTTTTCCTTTCTGGAGTGTATTTTCCCCATACCTTCCACCTACATTCTCCATAAGAGTTATTAGAGATCTTGTGTGCTACTGCTGAAAAGATTTAAATGATTATAATAACAGAAAACACTAAAAAGCATTGAAAGTTTGGATTTTCTGTAATTTTAGAACTCTTTGTTGGGAATTTCTGAGGTCCTGCCTAAATTCATAGATTATCTTTCTCATGAGTCACACGGAAACTACTACCATCCTGTCCTGTTGTGACTACTGCAGGAGGCAGGACTGTGACACTTACCCAATCTTTCTTTGTGTTGCAGAGATTTAGAAGTTGGGATTACCTTGGTGATGTTGTTTGCTTGACTACTTCCTTATTTCCAGTGGAACTGTGTGAGGATCTCTCTTTCTCTCTCTCTCTCTTACACACACACACACACACACACACACACAGAGAGACAGACAGACAGACACACACTCACTCACACACATACATACACTCATTCACGCACACACAGAAACTCAGAGACACACATACACGAAACAGCAAAGCAACACATAACCAATGTTGAACGAGTTTCCACATTGCAACCTGGAAGCTGTCTTCTAACCTGTCTTGCAAATTTTCTCAGGCGATCTGAGCATTTGTGTGAGCGTTTGGTTTCCTTTCTTCTCACTCGCACTCATCCATGAAGCCATCTAATAGCAATGAAACCTAGTAGTTTGTCAAGTATTGATGTTCTGTTAGGCACTAGAAAATAACTGATCAAACACAAAAGGGATATATAGATTTAAACGTTCATTATTTCTCTATATTGTTTTCAGAGGGATGGCAGGCTGAGACTCTGCAGAGAGTGCTGTTAAATGTGTTAAAATATTTCATTACTATTTTAACTATTAATACCTTAGTGATTTTTTGAACACCTTTTCTTAAAATCTGAGAATACACCTGAACAGAATACACAGATCACTATACACACATAATGGAAATCTTAAAATACTTGAAAACTGAGATTCTTCATGGTTATTACAATTTTGAAATTCTTTGGATAGGTTAATTCCTATAGTGAATATAAACTATTATAGTGAATAGTTTAATTCCTCTTCCAGTTTTATTAGTTCTTTGAGCATTTATGTAATGTGTTTTAAGAATATCAATCCTCTTCACCAGTTTCTCCCAGAAGTACACAACCCTCTCTACCCAACTGATTTTGTGTCCTCTTTTTTTTTTTTAAACCTATCAAGGATGTGAGGCCTTCTAATGGAGAATAATCAGCCTATCATGGGATACACTCTTGAAGAAAATCGACTTTCCCTTCCCAGCAGCAATTAATTGGCAATAATTCCTTAGCTTAGTGTGGGAGTTCATGCCCACCTCCTCTCTGCATGCTGAGATTTTGTCTAACTTGAATTTGCACAGGCCTTGTGCATGCAGTCACAACCTCTGTGAGCTCATTTTGTATCTGCCCTGCTGTGTCTTTACATCACTGTTTGCTTGTAATCATCCTTGAGCTCTTAATATCTTCCCTGATCTATGATTCATCCACAATGATTCCTGAGCTATGTGAATAGGAGACAGATAAAGGAAGAGGTGTGGTGTAGCTGTTCCACTTATGGCTAAACCTTCCCAGTCTCTTATTCTCTGCACCTTCTCTTGTGGGTCTTCGTGTTAATCTTATCTGCTGCGAATAGAAGGTTCTCAGATGAGGGTTGAGAGATGGATTAATCTATGGGTATAATGACAAGTTATTAAGAATTAGTTTAATACTGTGTTGATTTAACAGAATAATAGGATGAGGTTCTCCTTAGGGCCTACGATCTATCTAGTCAGAGGTTCTTGTCCCTTATAATGGTGCCAGACATGTATTTCATCTTCTGCAGTGGGCTTTATATCCAATGAGAATGTCATTGATTACTTCCATGATGTTCATGGCACCATCGCACCAGAGGACATATCTTGCAATCCCAGTCATTATCATGGCATGCAGAGTTCACAGGTAAGATTAACAATTCCTTAACAGTAACTTCCATCACTGCGATAGCTAGCCAGTAGGGATAAAACTTCCAGGTGAGGATCAGCTTGATATATCCATGTTCCATGCCTCAAATGTTTTGTGTCTTCAGCAAATTGGTCTCATCCTGAAGTTCTGGAGCATAACCAATTGCATAGGTTATAAAATTATTATATTATGGCAATAACCCATAATATTTTAGAGTCTATGGGAACTCATTGACCAACAACTACAAAGAAGTAACCTATTCCTGGTACTGAGGTTTTCATTTGTTAGTCTGTGATATCTAATTGGGGCATTGTTGTCCCATTACAGGGTAACTACCTTTTAGCTTTTAAAATATGTTTATAAATGTATTTCAGAAAGATTCTATGGAAATAGGGTTTCTATGATTTTGTTGAAACGCCTGTAATATTACTTATCACTTCCGGAATTTCCTCCTCTATTCTGACCTCTCCAATCCTAATCTAACCCATTTTGTTTTTCTATTTTTTATTAACCCTTTATAGCACTGAATTCCATCTCTTCTTTCTTGAAAGCTCTCCATCATGGTACCTTATTTAACTTTTTAACACTTTTTAACAGCACGCTTTTCAGAGTCTATCTGCTAGCCTCTTGAAAGAAATACAGAGAAATAATGAACACTTAAATCTATGTATCCCTCTTGTGTTTGATCAGATATTATAAAAATGAATTTTGTAATTTCATTTTTTGATAACAGAACAATATTCCATTGTGTAACTGTACAACATTTTGATTATTCATAAATTGATACACATCAAAGTTGTACCCATTTCCTAGCTATCATGAACAGAATAGCAATGAACATGGACAAGTATCTATAGTAAGATGCAGAGTTCTTTGTGCATATTCCAAGAGTGGTGCAAGAATTCCCTAGAGCACTGGTTCTCAACCTGTGGGTCATGACTCCTTGGAGGAGATGTTTAATGATTTTTTTTTCCACAGAGGTTGCCTAAGACTATCAGAAAACACAGTTTCTTACATTATGATTCACAAAAGCACCAAATTAAAGTAGTGAAGTAGCAACAGAAGTAATTTTACAGTTGGGGGGCATTAGAACATGAATAACTGTATTAAAAAGTGGCAGATTATGAAGGTTGAGAACCACTAGTCTAGGGGAAGAAAATCAATATGTGATTATTAAGTAAGTGATGTTAGAATAGCAGCAAACAGTTGAGATCACTTAAGGGGCTGAGGTCTTAGTAGTTGCTCTGTCTTTGAGGTTGTGTGTCTCAGTAATGGGAGCAGTTCCAAAGTAACTGTTTGTCTTTTGAGAAGTCCAACAATGTGATAGCTGCTCAGTTCACCTGGCTTCATGCCTCAATAATCCCAATCTGGTGCCAAAGACCTGGAGAGTATTTCTGGAGAGCTTCTGTTACTTAGTGCACAATAGAAGACTGACTATGGTTCTGATATCAGTGAAGGAATCATCATCATCATCACCATCATCATCATCATCATCATCACCATTATCACCACCAATAACACCAGCTGCAGCAATAGCAGCAGCAACAGCAGGGTAAGCCAAGTCATTGGCTAAAAGGAAAGTCAAGAGAGAAAAAGGCCAGTCAACTTTCTCTGTCATGCCCTTTTTATTCTGATAGCTAGCAAGATCTGCCACCCACCATTAGGTTGGGTCTTCAGATATTAATCAAAGCAATTAGGTCTTTAGGGGATTCTAATATGTGGCAAGTTGGTATTACAACCAACCATAATATATGGTAGGACTGGGCCATATTAGAAACTGTATTTCTAGCTTGTTACGGAATCTTATTCCCTTTGTGTGAGAGTGAAGATGGGTGTAGCCCACTGCATTTCTGTCCAAAACCATAACTAGTGTGGCAGGCGTGATGCTTCACATTGGGGAAAGTAGATTCAGGACAGTTGAGACAGGTAATAGTCTTAGATCACTGGAATAACAGACTCTCCGTTCCAGGTTATAAGGAAAGGTACTGTTGTTTAAATTTTTACTAGTGCTGGTGTTTTTGCAGGGTTGCAAACCATGTAATATATATAATTCATACAGTGCTGTTCTGGGATTTTCAAGTTTATTTAAATACAGTGGTGGGTTCAAAAGAATCTTAATACATAATTTTACACTACTTTTTGTTCTCTTTATGTGGGTATGTTAAAAGACTAATGTACATATATTATGTTTGTGAGAAGTATATTTCAAGAAAAGAAACACTAACTAAAGGAATAATTTGGCAATTGGGAAATAAATATTTCCAACGCATTTTCTTCCATTAGAAACAAGTGATTATATGATAGTACAGAATTGAAATGTACATTGTTTGTAGTGACAAATATAATCTCTCAATAAAAGAACATTACTTTAGAGCATTAGGTTTCTTATTATTTTTTCTTTTCTTGTGTCAATATATTTTTCAGAATGATTCTAAGTGTATAAACTAAGACATAGAAAACTACAAAAATTAAAATATTCTGAAATACAGCTATGCAGGTATGAATGGAATATATTTGAACTATAGTATAATATATGTCTCTTTTTCAATGTTTTTAATCAATGATGTAATAGTGGCTTTCACAAACACAATAATTTTTTTGAGAAATATATTTGCAGTGTATATACAAATTGTCTATACTCTCTATAAAGTCATAGGGATGGAATTACTTCTTTAATTTTTTTATACTTATTTATTTATGGATAAGGGGCACACGTGCTACATGCCAGTGTGGAGGTCAGAGGACAACGTGCTTCCCTTTAAAGACTTGCCTTTCTCCTTCTACTTTGTGGGTTCTGCGTCTGGAACTCAAGTTATCCCTTGTTTTTAGCAGGTTATCAAACTTATCGGCAAGGGCCTTTACTCACTGAGCAACCCCAAAGGCCTATCCCTTAAAATACTTTTAAGTTTTACTTAGAATTTCATATGTGAGTGAATTCGTACTTATATCACTTCTAGTACTATCTCTCTCCAAACTTCTCTTGCCCCTCCTTCACTCTCTCGGTGATTCCTATTCTCCTCTCTGTTCTGATTTTAAGTAATCTATGCACATAAGCGTTCGCATGCATGCATGTGCACGCTCACATGCACACACACACGCACACACACACACACTTTAATCTACTGAGTGCATCAACATTGCTTACAAATACATATGCTCAGGGTTGAATATTTGGTATCCAACAACTCATCAAGTAACTTACGCTTGCAGAAAACTGATTCTTTTTCCTTCATCACTCATTGTCTGGCTATAGTTCTTCATCTAGGGGTATGATATTGTGAACTTCCCCCTATCTCCATGTCATGTTGATTGATATGGTCATATTTAAATTTGGTCTAGTCACCTACTTTCTTGAGATTTCCTGGGTACAAAAATCTCTGTCATGTTTAGAATACTCTCTCACAACAGTAATCCTGTTTCCCTGTCTCTTACAATCGTTTTGTCCCCTCTTCCTCTGAGATATCCCTAAGGTTTAAGTGTCAGGGCCATGCAGTAGATGTAGCATTTGGGACTGGGTATTCCAGTCACTCATTCTCTGCACTTTGACCACTTGTGAATCTCTGCAGTCACTTTCAACTGCTAAAACACTAAAGGAGCTTCTTTGAAGGGTTTCAAGATCCACACATATCATTATACCTAAAGATAGAAATCAAGAAAACTCTTAGGAGCCTTATTGATTTAGGAAAATGGAGGTAGTAAATTCTCTAGAATCTGTGTCCTCAACAGCCATGGGTTGTTAGTACATACACACACACACACACATACACACACACACACACATATGTGTGTGTGTGTGTGTGTGTGTGTGTGTATGCACATTCATGCACGTGTGCTCACACACACACACACCAAGAGGCAGAGACAGAGAGACAGGGAAAGTCACATGGTACTTCTAAGTAAGGTCTGCAAAATATGCTTCTCTATGACTTTCTCAAACATCTCCAGCATCACCCAGCTCTCCTCCTTCCCTCCACACCTATGCCATTTCCTTCTACTTTCCCAGTTAAGCCCCCTCTTCAGCTACTTCTTTCTCCCCTTTCTGTAGCAAACCTGTATAGCCATTCTCTCCTCCAAATCCTCCATTCTCTCTCCTCTTCATAGTTCCCCTCCACTCTCTAGCCCAAGTGGCCACGTGAGGCTATACACTCAGATCTAAACTGGATCTAGGATCCAAAATCAAGACTGAGAGTAATTTTTCTTTATCATTTTTTTCTCTCTCTCTTTCTTGCTACCTCTTATTTTCTCTTTTATCTTTAATATGTGTGTATAATTGTAAATGTGTGTGTTTTTGTGTGTGTGTGCATTTGTTTGTTTTATACTGCTAAGAATTTTAGACTTGTTAAGAAAGTATTCAATTGCAGATATGTTGCCCTAGCCACAACTTTTAACACTTTTGTTGTGTGTAGTCTATATGCATAATTTAAGAAAACATATTGAAGATACACTTTTCTATATTTTACAATTCAAAATCACAGAATCCCTGGGTTCTACAAGGACCGCTTTAATGTCTATTTTAGATTAATGTAGTGCCATGGGTTGATGTTGCAAATAGGACTTCAGGTATCTCCTATTCTGACAAGAATTTGTTTTGCAGGAGAAAGAACTGAAAATTGTTAATGTGTTTAGGAGATAAATATTTATTTTTTAAAAGAAGATTATAAAGAACTCTGGTAGCATTTCTGGGAAATGTTATTTTTAAACAAGTCAATTATAAACCATTCAGACTTGTTAATACAGAAAACTTGTGAATGCAAACCCCTTCTGAAGGAAATTGTACGTGTTTCTGTGTATTTGTGTTTGTGTGTCAGTGTGTATGAGTGTGCATGCATGTGTGTGTGCATCAAATAAAATGCGTAAAAGTAAGGCCAGCAGGTTTTATATTTTTTAAATTTATCTATAAGCTTTTTATAATTCTATCATTCCAATCCCTTTTGTGGCTAGAGACAAGCATGTCTTACTTCTAGCCCCATGGACTTTTCTACAGGAAAATCTAATGGAATCATTTTTGCCTTTAAATTCCCCACTTCCCAGATGACTAATTTGTGTCAAGTTAATAATAAGCAACCAGTATAACATACTTCCATCAAAATTGATTCTTAGAATTAGTCATGTTTGTTTTTTTTATGTGCTAAGATTTAGAATTTAATCTAAAAATAAGTTGTGTATAAAGCAACTCTGGGGAATGTTAAATTTACAGCACTAAGAATATTGCTGTCCATAAATGATTATATTATTATTTATACCTTTGTAATTTTTCACAACACATATTACTTATGTAAGAAAAATAATGCATATTTTAAAATTCCTAAGAAATTCTCATGTTTTCTCATTATATATAAAAAGAAAAAAGTTTATTTCTGAACTGACAAGGAAAAGGCATGATATTATGCTTAACATTAATTGTCAATACCTGTGATTTATGATCACTATGGAAAAATATCTCTTGCTGTGATGATGAGGATGCTTCCAGAGCGTTTAAGAGAAAGGCGAAAGATCCACCCTGATTGAGTCAACACCATCCTAAAGGACTGTGCTTTCTGTAGAAAAAAGAGAGAAAGCCATCTGAATGTCAGCTTTTATCTTTCTCTGCTTTCTGACTGTGTGTAATCAGGATGTCTACAGCTTCACATTCTCCTGTTACCATACCTTCCTCACCATAATGGGCCATTTCCCACAAATTGAGATAGAATAAACCATACCTTCAGTTGCTTCCTGTCAGGTATTGATTACAGCAAATTAGAAAAGTAACTAATATATAGAATAATAAGAGGGTATAATGATATTTTAGAAAAGCTTTTTAAACACAATCCTCGGTAGCATTGGAGCAGACACTGAGGGAGTACACCAGGCTCACACAAAGATGATGTTCAGAAGGCCTTCCAAGCCAGGAATCATAGATGCAATGGAGGGCGCAGCATTCAGGTCAGATTCATGAACATTTACTTTCATGTGATGTTTTGCTCTGCTGGGAAAGCACTAACAATTAAATACACGATTCTTCCTTCAAAGAACTGAATTTGAACAAGGGTAAAGTGTAAAGGATAAAAGAGAACTATCCAATTCAAGATAATTTTACAAATTAAAAGAATTACATTTATTTTATATTTTAAGTTTCTTTCATTTAATCTATATTTCTAAATACAGAATTTGCATTATTAAGTTATACTAAAGTTTAGGACATCATTATTTTACAATTAAAATTCATTGGCTGTTTGAATTTAATTCTTCTCAGATGAGGTGAGAGTTACTATTTTCTCCAATTATTACATTTTTAAACTTATTTGTATTTCCTACTGTGGTAATTTAAAAGGATCCTATACCTAGAATTTGCTCAAAAAAAATCCTTCAACAGACAAAAACATCAGAACAGTAATGTTACAAGAGTCTTAGAATTTATGAAATTCTCTTTGAATCTTCAATTACTGTTATATCTTAGAAGGTTTGAATTAGTCTTTAAATAAATATACTAGCATTTTGTATAATGTCAGAATATACTGGCTAACTTGTAGTCTCTTCGTGTCTTTGCCAATAGTTTCAAACATGAGCCAAAATTTCTCTGCTTTAACTGAACAGTGATCTATTACTAACACATCTGCTAGACAGAACGTAAAGACTATCAAATGTGGGCTATCGTGGTAAGTGCAATTATGTATTATCAAATGAGCAGTACAGCCTTCCAATCCTAAAATAGATCGGCTTGTTGCTATACAAACGGAAATATTTGCTTAGGAGAAAGAAGGCAGTGGCTACAGGATTGGTTGTACCCAAAACAAACATGGAAATTTAAAAATTGAAGAATATGTTTTGCACAAGCTATAGGTAAAGTTCAGGCTCTAATACTTTTGACGTATGAGTTATATTCTCAGGTTTACATCATAACAAAGGCATGATAATTCAATGGACAATAACTATGAAAACTGAAAATAGAATCTCTCTGCCAATATTCTCAAAATCTTTATTCATTCAACAAAAATTACAGAATACAAGTTTGTGAGAAAATATTTTACATTGTAAAAGCTAAGCATCCTCTGACTTTATAACGCTTATAATCTAGTAAGAATATAAATATGTAAATACATTATTATAAAATGCCAATTTGGGGATCAGGCTTGGGAAGTCAATTCAAGCAGATGTGAAAGCACAAACACATGCTGGGGCTAGAGATGGAGAGCCAGTAGGGTGTCCCAGGCTCAAAGGCAGAGGACAGACCTAAACAGGATCCATCAACAAGGAAGCACAAAAGGACACAAGGGCCTAATCTGAAGGATCCCACAAATCCCTGCCACATATCTGAACAACCCACTAGATAGAAAGGACCACCACTAACTAGGCTGGGATTTCTCCATGGTACCCTACTCAGGGAAATTCCAGGTCAACATCTTCCAAATCATGTTTATTTATGGGAGCAGGGGTGCACAGGGAAGCATGTGCTTGTCAGATTATCTGTATGTAAAGCCTAGTTATAGTTTTATTTCTCACATTCTTAATAGCTTAAGGTATTAAATTTCACAATTTTATCCTAAAGTTTTGGTAGCTGTTTCTCATCATAATTGGATGTTTTTTTCATATTATTCACAATTTTATGTGTTAATTGTTAAACCATGGTATTTTAACTTTTATCTCAAAAGACTAGAACTTCCCGACCATCCTTCACCATTCCGTATGCCCACAGCAACCTCTGTCTTCACTTTATGTTTATCAGCCCATTACTAATCACCAATCCAGAGTTTGGCTTCTTTTTCTTTTTCCTTTTACTTAAACTGAACACACAATGGCTAATATATTATTACACCAAGCACCATCCCAATTGTTAGAGGTCATTATTATGTGGATGTTTCAGAGTTGTTGGTACCTGGATAGGATAGGAATGTTATTGCTGGCCTAAGTTGACTCCCAGGGCTAGATTGTGGTGGGAGCATTTGGAATAGAGAAACCTAGGCCCCTGTTTTAGATACAGCTCTAGGTCTATAAAGAAACACTATGACAAAGACAACCTATAAAAGGTAACATTTAATTGCAGGCTTGCTTACAATTTCAGAGGGTGAATCTATGATAATCATGGTGGGGAGTTATGGCAGGAGGCAGACAATGATAGCACTGAGACAGTAGCTAAGAGCTTACATAAGGTTTTCAAGCAGGAGGCAAGGAACAAGAGAATGGTCCTGGCCTGGGTTTTTGAAACCTCAAAGTCCACCTTCAGTGACACACCTCCTCCAGCAAAACCAGAAATACCCGACTCCTGAAGGGAGGCCGCTTATTATTTTCCAGCTGCACAGTCCCAAAATAATGACACAGAAACCATATTATTTAAATCACTTTTTGACCCATTAGCTCTAGCTTCTTATTGGATAACTACTGTATCTTAATTTAACACATTTCCATTAATCTGTGCATCACCATGAGGTTCTATGCTACCAGCAAAGTTTCAGCATGTCTGTCTCCAGCAGCGGCTTCATTGCTTCTCACTGACTCTGCCCTTCTTTCTTTCAGCATTCAGTTTAGTTTTGCCAGTATAGCTTTGTTCTACCCTATCAGACCAAGCTAGTTATCTTTATTCATTAAACAGTAAAAGCAACAGACAGAAGGACCTCCCACACCATTTCCCATTTTCTGTTCAAACAAAAAGAAAGGCTTTAACTTTAACATAGTAAAATTACATATAGCAGGTATCAAGCAAGAATGACAGTTATAATATTTATATCTATTTTATTTTTTATCTTAACTAAGGAAAACTATGAGTATCAATTCTTCAACTCCATCAAAGACTCCAGATGGATATAATATTACCTAAGTAAACAATATGTTCATTTTAAGTGACTTCCAAAACTCTAGAAATGACAGAGACAACTAACTCACTGCCTGGACAGTCACTGAAAGTTCATTTGTATTATTGAAGTATACTTCTTCAGCCTACTGGCCTATAGTGTCTGGCAGACTTTTCCATGAATCAGAAAATTTCAAAGATAGTTCTACCTATATTGGCAGTTTGTCAGTCACATTTTTCTGTGTCCTGCATAATATCTAGCAGACTCTTTCATGTAGCAGGAACCCAGCAGGACCATTTCACCTTTAGGCAAGTTCAGCAGTCATTTCTCTGTTGGACCTGCATATCCAGTTCACCCAACATACCATCAAGCAGTCTAGGCAAGAGCAGTTTCTTGACCAAATGGCTAACTAACTCCATGAGGAGTCTCTTCAATGTCCATCTTCTTTTTGAAGTAATTGTTGCTGTCAGGAGCAGATGTCTCACTGTCATGAAAAGTCCTAACTTCTTAGAACATATTAAATGCCATATTGTGAAGGTCTCTGAAAGATTTGAAAAATACCTATCTAACTGAAATATATCTCTATAAAGCTAGAAAACCTAATATGACTACAAACTTGAATATTATAGATGATTATCTATTAACTTATTTTTCTTAATTATACATTACATTTTTAAATGAGGTGCTCAAGCAAAATACCTTAATCAAAAACAGAAATATACATATAACAAGAATGATCTTAAATTTGTATCAATAAACCAAGATCCATACCAATCCAAATCTTTATAGCATATACCCCTTTAAGTGTAAAAAAAATTGTAAACAATATTTGGGAATTTGGGCATATTTCTCTGGACTACTTCCTGATGATTGGGAGTGCTGGTAATTGGGTCTTTCATGGTGTATCATGTGTGCTAGGTTCATCTCAGTCAGCAGTTGGGTGAAGTAATTTGGGGGGGGGAGATGTTCACGGCAATCTTTCTGGGGATATTGTCCATTAAAACATATTAGTCTGGAAGTAATGCACAGGTTCTCATCCTCTGTGGAAACAAAAGAAGAACCTATTTTGCAAAGCAACATATCCTTAGACTCAAATCCTGAAATCAAGATACCATTAAAATATATATATTGGTTACATAGCTCCTTCACAGTCAAAAAATTTAAAGACAACACAATAATAAACATAATCCAGACTCTCCATGTATTTTCCATCTTTACATGG
>NW_004949099.1:16914628-16930939 GCF_000317375.1 Microtus ochrogaster | reverse complement strand
TTGCTTTCTAGTGTCTAGAATTCCTTTCCAAACTCTGTCAGGTTTTAAGTAGATTTTAGTTTGCCACATTGATGCCAATTTGTTGAAGGGACACTGCTTGTCAGTTCCTGTCTGCTCAACCCCAAAATAATCACAGAAGCCATATTATTTAACTCACTGCTTGGACCATTAGCTCTAGCTTCTTATTGACTAACTCATATCTTAATTTAACACATTTCCATTAATATGTGCATAACCACGAGGTCGTGGCACACCAGCAAAGTTTCAACACATCTGTCTTTGGCTGCAGATCCATGGCTTTTCCCTGACTCTGCCCTTCTTTCTTCCAGCATTCAGTTTAGTTTTCTCAGCTTAGCTATGTTCTACCCTATCAGGCCAAGCCAGTTTTCTTTATTCATTAACCAATAAAAGCAACACATAGACAGAAGGACCTCCCACCCCACCCCACACCTCCTAGTCCTTTCTGAAGATCCTACCAATGGGAGCCAAACATTAAAATATATTGACTCTATGGGGGTTAATTTTATTCAAACCACCATAGGACCTGAACATCAGTATTGCAAAGGGGAAAACAAAACCCAAGCATACTAAGATTTAGCCCTATTCTGAATATTGCTAAACTCCTTTACAGTAAGAATATAATTAAAATAAAAAAGGGAGATGAGGAGGAGTAGAAGGTAGAGGAAGAGGATACAAAGAGGGAGGAGAAAGAAGGAGGAAAGAGAGAGAAGAGGGAGAATAAAGAAAAAGACAACCAACAAATAACTCTAGGTCAAAAGTCCTTATGGAAATACAAAACACAAGAAAAATAAAGTCAACAAGTCTCAAAGAATTACGTATGCTGTAGTAATGATACCTAGTGAGAGTGATATAGTCGGATTTCCAAAGAGTTCATAAGAATTATTATGCATATATTAATAGAACTTAAAAATATCACAAGCCTATTCCACGAAAGTATAAGCAAAATGTTGGCATGCCTATGTTTATAATAGATAAATGACTTTAGAATGAATGTGTCTACAAAGATAACTCTGTATATTATAAAAAGATGAAAGTGTTAAATTACTGAGTATATATATAACAGTTCTAATTTGTAGGAGGAGGGCCTGCTTGTTCATCTCGGCCACCCAGCTAGCTTAATCCCAAAATAACCACACAGAATCTGTATTAAATAAATCACTACTTGGCCCATTAGCTCCAACTTCTTATTGGCGAACTCTTACATCTCATTTTAACCCATTTCTATTAATCTAGGTATCACCACATGCAGTGGCTTACTGGCTAAGTTTCAGCTGCATGTCTTATTTTTGCAGCAGATCCATGGTATCTACCTGACTCTGCTTTTTTCTTCCCAGAATTCAGTTCCATCTTCTTCACCTACCTAAGTTTTGCCCTCTCAACAGGCCAGGGCAGTCTTTTTTATTCATTAACCAATGAAAGCTTCACAGGACAGAAGAACCTCCCACACCACTAATTAAGTATGTAACTTATAGAAGAGAAATATCTGAAATAGAACTAGATAAAACAACATGAAGAAAAAGAGACAGAGCCACAATAACAGTTGAAGATCACATCTCACTTCTCTGCCTGCTTGGTGTGTTCACTGACAATGTCTAAAAGCCGTGAAGTTCTAATAGATATAGGACATGGAGTCCCAGGGTTTTGGTTCTAAACCCTCACTAATACAAGAAGACCTCAGTAGTGGTTAATCCTAGTGTTCAGTTTGATTGGAGCTGGAGTTAACTAAGAGATTTTAATTCAGGTAAGAACCTGAGACTGTTTCCTGGAAAAATTAACTGAAGGGGAAGACTCATCACTGTAGGCAGCAGCCCAAATAGTAAGAGGCCTAAGGAGACAGGACTGCTTTTGCCCACCTGCCTTCACCCTCCCACTCTAGCTTGTGAATATATCTACCTTACTGCTGTTGCAGCTAAACTTTGCAGGTATTTGAAGCCAACTTCTTTGGCCTACCAATGTGGACTAATGATCTACTGGTTCTTCTCCAGGAAGCCTCTGTCCTTCAGTTGATCTGCTGATATATCCAGCCTCATAGACCGAGCAGTTACTGGGGTCTCAGTCTCTCCAGCTTTAAGAAGCATTTGTTGCTTTGTATAACCAAACTAGTAAGTGTCCTTTGAAACATATTTTAATTCTATAGGTTTTCTTTATTTGAGAAACAAACTAATATCAAACAGCTAGTTCCAGAAATGTAACATGTAAGGTTAGTTTTAAATGAATGTAGAGTACTTTGTGCTAATATAGGACATGTTGAAACAACACTGAACTTAGATTGAAAGTATTAATAACAGCCAACTCTGAGAGGAAAGTTTGTTATAAAATTAAATTATCATAGTAATGGATTATGATAGAACAGAGAATATGCAGGAGGAACCCAAAGGTTCATAGCGAAATAAGAAATTGAAGAAAACTCAATAAGTAGAGAGGAGAGAAAATTATCTTTAAGAATAAATATAAATAAAAATAATCAATAGAAGCAGGGCGGTGGTGGAGCATGCCTTTAATCCCAGCGCTCAGGAGGCAGAGGCAGGCGGATCTCTGTGAGTTCGAGGCCAGCCTGGTCTACAAGAGCTAGTTCCAGGACAGGAACCAAAAGCTACAGAGAAACCTTGTCTTGAAAAATCAAAAAAAAAATCAATAGAAAAATAACAAAATTTAAATTAATAATAGAATTAGTAAACCAGTATTAGCAATCACTAGAGTGACAATTTTTCAGGTAAGGACCATATACTGATGCAGAATGAATGAGGAATTTTAAAAAGAATTTTTTTACAAGGCCATACAAACAGAGAGTGAATCTTACTGTGGCAGATTAAGTGATCAAAATGAATTCCTTGAGTAACAAGTAATTGGCAGTAGTTGTGAATTAATATGTGCACTAAGAAAGATGTTTCTGTGACTTCCTGCCAAAGATTATCATTCAGAACCAAAATAAACAGATGGATGGATCTTTAAAAAATTACTGACCTGGATTCTTCAAAAATTTCATTGGTATGAAGGACTATACAGAAACTGAAGATTAAAAAGACATGCAAAGGGCATGTGATGCATTATACTCTACTGGATCTTTGGTCAATGAGGAAAAGGAATTGGATGCAAAGGAAACCAATGAGGTGATAAAAATTGAATACAGATTATGGATTTAAGTGTTATTTCAACAGTAATTCAAAGATCAAGTGACCATGTGGTACCTTGCCACACATGATAATATCTACAACACACCTTCTGTGCTTAAGGATCAGGGATCATAGCAGAAGAGTGTATGGAAAGATTGTAGGAGCCACAGAAACAGAAAACTTACTGTGAGATTTCATTTCCCAGAAATAGAGGACAAGTTATATCCATGAAGTTTCATCAACATGGCTACTTAAACAATACTTGAACAAGGATAGTGGCAATAGATATACTAACATAGAGGTGGGGAAATCTCACAGGGCCTCAACCCCAGACAAAGAGCTACAGACAAGTGAGAAATTATGAGAGCAGAAGAAATAGTTTTCCTCAGGGAAGAGTTTCCAATTGGTTACCCAATAACAAGTGGTCAGTTGAGAAATCATGCAGAAATAAGTAACATTATACAGATTGAGTAGGTTTGAAACATTCACAGAAGAAGGAAATAGGTACTCAAGAGAGACAACAAGGTGAATACATTGGAAAGACTGTAGGGAGGAAAAGGAAGAGAAGAAGAATAAAGTCATTTTATTTTAATCTTAAGAAATAAAAAAGTAATTTTAAAAGTAGTAAAATCATGGTGAGCTATCTAAATTTGAGAATAGTTGTTTTGTTTTTTAAAATCAGAAATACCTTGCCAACACGCACAGCACAAGAAGCAGACACCTAGAGAAGAAGAAAGGAAACACAGGCCTCAGAAACTTCCAATATACGGTTCTGAATTTCTACAAGGCAAACATCCCTTCAAATGTCACGGTTGTGAGTCCAAGGCCAAACTTCAGTGGGTCCATTATGCTCAAGCCAAAAAATGGTCAGTTTATCTATGTGGGATGGATATGATTGGAGTAGATAGGACTGGATCTAGGAAAATATTATCTTCTCTGCTACCTGACATTGTCCACATGAATTATCAGCTACCAGGAAGAGGGTGAAAGGACTATTTGCTTGGTATGGACAAGTCAGGAAATGACCCAGCAAGTGCATCAAGCAAGTCTGTGCTGAATACTATAGAACTTGTTCCTTGACGACCACTGTCTTTTCTGGTGCTCCCAAGGATCACAGGTATGTTATTTTGAGAGAGATGTAGAAAACTGTATTACAATTCTTAGAAAACTCATTGACTCTTTATAATATGTACAAACAAATCTGAGAAAAACAGCTTGCCTTGTCCTTAGTGAAGCAAACAGAATGCTCAGTATGGACTTTGAAGCCCAAATAAGAAAAAAAAAAAGTAATCAAATAAGACCTTGTAGGTAAACTATAACATAGAGTACGACTTGGCCAAAAGAAGTAAGATAACTTGATAAAGTTCTTTTTTCTCTGAAAAACTATATTCACATAGACATTGGCATATTGGAACTGAGAGTACAAAACCACAACAATCTTCAACTTGGGATGTGGCATGACGTATACAAAATGAAAAACAAGGTTTTTGGTGTTTTGTTTGTTTGTTTTGGATTTTGTTTCTTTGTTCTTTTTTTTGAGACAGGGTTTCTCTGTAGTTTTGGAGCCTGTTGTCCTGTTGTCCTGTAACTAGTTCTTGTAGACAATGCTGGTCTTGAACTCACAGTGATCCACTGGCCTCTGCCTCCCGAGTGCTGGGATGAAAGGTGTGCACCACCACTGCGTGGTTAATAAACAAGTTTTTCTTTTTTATTGGAAGAAGTCATGACTGAAAAATGTACAATTGTTGTTTTGTTTTGCTTTATTTTTGAAACCAAAGTAGTATATGTTTAGATTACTCCCTCCACTCAAATGAGGGTAGATGGAGATGGGTAGCCAGGCATGGGCATTCATGGTGACAACAATAAACAGGAAAGTGACTTGGTTAGATTTGGGGACAAAACTCAGACTGGTATTTAGAGTGCTGAATATTAAAAGAGGAGTTTGGGAAGTAACTTTGTGTACACTGGTGCACATACAAGTTTTAGGGCTGGTAATCCAACAGGGACCTAGCAGAATTGCAATATAGAAAGAACATTGCAACATGCATGATGGTATGAACTGGCAGTCATATGCATATCCTACTACCACAGATGCTGCACCTAGTATTGCCTATCCAATGTCAACAGGATATTTGCAATAAGACATTAGCAGTAGATGTGATTTTTTTCATAACTTTTTGCAAAGCAATATATGACATCAGATACACCAGTTATTTAAGAAACATGGGAAGTAAGGAAAGGCTAAACTGCAGCATGAATTATGGTTTACCTTTTCCTTATTTAAATTGGATTTTTTTTTTTTACATTCTTGAAATAACTTTTAGGGTTGCTGTATTTTAGAGGCAATGGCTTCCCAACCATCACTGTACAGTGATTAGAAATACCATGATGTGGGAGGGTCATCTGTCAATGTGTTACTCTCATTGGTTAATAAAGAGACTGCCTTGGCCTTTGATAGGACAGAAAAGTAGGTAGGCAGAGTAAACAGAACAGAATGCTGGGAAGAAGGGAAGTGAGGCAGGTGCTGTGCCTCTCCTCTCAAGGACAGTCGCGATGGAGCTCCAGCCCAAGATGGATCTAGGTTAGACTCTTTCCAGTAAGCCACCACCTTGTGGTGCTACACACATTAATAGAAATGGGTAATCAAGATGTGAGAATTAGCCAGTAAGAGGCTAGAGCTAATGGGCCAAGCAGTGTTTAAATGAATACAATTTGTGTGTAGTTATTTAGGGGCATAAGCTAGCCAGGCAGCCAGGAGCTGGGTGGCAGGAAAGAAGCCCGCAGCTCATACTACAATACCATAAAAGTAACATATGACTTTCTAAAAAAAGATAGTTGAAGATTGAAAAAAATATTTGATGGTACCACACATTGTCTATCCATCACCCATTGGTGGCCATGCAAATTGTATTCCCTTTTTGCTCTTGTACAAATGTAAAGAGTCCTCATACAATTTTTCCAAATGTGCTTTATTAATGTATTTTTAATAAGGATTATTTATTATGTATACACTGTTCTCCCTATATATATGCCTTCCTGGAAGAAGAGGATACCATATCTTATTATAGATGGTTGTTAGCCACAATTTCATTGCAGGAAATTAAACTCAATACCCCTGGAAGATCAATCAGTGCTCTTCACCCTATTAATGTAACATAAGTTACTCAAAAAATAGTGTAAAGTAATATATTAAAGAGTACATGATCAAGTCATCAGCATCTAGTGAGGTTCTTCTTGCTTTATCATCATCTTAGAAAGGGCAGAAATTCAAGAGCAACAAGTGGAGACACACCTATCCTTCAGTGACACCTTACTACTTCCTGGGCCCAATTCTCCAAGTTCTTACCTCTCACCATTGTCTGTTTCTACTGACTTTTAACATGATCATTGACAATGAAAAACACTGAAGACATTGTACCTGTTGCCTAGAAAGTTGGCAGGATAAACCTTCTGTAGTTTGTCTAATTCTGGACCAGAATCCACTACCTCACATATAATCTATAACTAGTACAGTCACAATAAACACAAAAGTAACTACCCCATGGGACTTGGAAGATATCATTCACACAATTGCTTCTTCTATTTTTACTGATGTCGGGAGGCTTTTTAAGGTGGCTGTTCTTCTTTGTTCAACATTCTGTTTGAAATTAAGTGAATAATCTTGGTAGCATAATACAAGGCTTTTTAATACAGTATTAGTAACTGATATCTTAATATGACTTCTATGGGTTCTCTTTTTATAATTAGTTGAAATTGGAGTATTGAATAACTTATGAATAAATAACAACCAGATATGCAAAACGTAATGTTCCCTTTCCCTCTACTTACTGCCTACCCATTATCTTCAGAAGGCATTAACTGTCTATTCTATTTCAGGTAATTATATTTGGCAATAAAACACCTATATGAAATACATATTTCTGTGAACTGAACTACTTCCATTCCAATCACCATCCCAAGGAACTCGGAACAATTTTCAGAGTCTATTTAGTCCTTATTTAAATTATATATAAACATCATCTTAAGCCTGAGATTCTCAGTAGATGGGAGCTGATCATTATCAAGTGGAGACTATGCTTCTAGCACCAGAGAACTGACCAGCTCTGCAAATGCAGTCCTGTTGTTGCAAATACTTGATCCAATTACCTTAGTCCTAAGGAGTCTAAATTAAGTCTTCCCTGATTTGAAGATTTCAATTGCTAATAGGATAACTGCATCTGATTTCAGAGTACAGCCTGTACAGTTTTCCTTTAAGAATTCATTTTTGGAAATAGAGCAATTTCCTTGGTGGACAGATAAAAGAATTCAGGCAAGTTTCCTCCATCCTCTGGTTTATCAGCTTTCTCACTCTCACAGAATTAATAATAAGCAGCCCTGTATTTTCCTTGTATGTACTTGCATGTATTCACAAATTACCTGATTGTATTATGATGATATTAGCAATTAGTACAGGAGGAGTTAACACTCAATCGTATTGCCTCTTAATTTGCATCTAGAATTCCCATTCCACTTTACCATTTTCTACTCTTCTGTGTTGAACCATCAGAGGTTTCCAAGAGGGCTTTCATTGTCAAATTAATTCTGGAAGCAGTAAGCGTTTGCCCATCCATAGTTTCAAATGAGACCCATGAACAGATGTTCCTTTATGTTGTACATGTGCCTCTGTTATCCACTTTGGGACAGTAAATGACTTGTCAGCTTTGCACAATACAAAGGAAGTGTTAACTTGGAAGAAAATGTAGATAGTGTTAGAGATTTCCTTATATTTATTGTCTTAACCTTTGAAATTTTAATCAAGCAACAACTTCTGTTTTATATTTAACTTTTCCAAGAAAATTTTCTAATCCTCCATGATTTAAAGTTAAGGTTACAATTAAACTTTCAATGTCAGTCAGAATTTCTCCAGTATCCTTTTCTCAGTCAGAAGATATACCATCTGGAAAATTTGAACTTACTAAGTAAGTATTTATTAATTGTATATTATAGAGAAGTGACTATGTCTCAGAGTAATCACATCCATAAATGGAGTTTTTTTTCCCCCATGGTGAAAGTTTACATATACCTTTACATTTTAGCTGACTCTAAAACTTTGATATCATATAAAAATGATAAGTTCACACAAGAATACTTTTTATATTCATTCTTAATAACAAAAATAATTGGACAAAACAACTAATATAATAATAAAATTATTTTCCATTGTGGTTAGAGCATTATCTCTGGAGTTCAAAGAATCCCAGGTACCATCCAGTTTGGATGTACTTAAAATTACAAGCCATTCATGGCACGTCCACTTTTGCTTCGAAAATTTTCCATGAACTACAATTTTACTGGTGTTAAAGTATAAACATACATTTTACTTTAGTAGACACAATTTTGTAACAGCATTTTTCCAATGGAAAAAAAAAATCCAGTGTTATGAGTCTGTGTCTAATAATGCTGTCTCACGATGCCTAAGTGAGTCAACACCTCAAAAGAGTTGACAGGGGCTTAATCTTAGGTCCCTCAGTAAATATTGAGCCTCGTCTGCCTAAGTTGATACTTTGAAACCTAGATTTTAAAGATAGTTAATATTTTGGGCTAGTAATGAATACAAGTCCAAGAGACGCTTACAAATTCAAGTGGTTTGCAAAATATATATTGGATTGATATTTCTCTGTGTGTGTGTCTCTCACTGTCTCTTTCTCTTCTTTTTTTTTTTATTTTTGGTTTTGCCATGACAGGGTTTCTGTATGTATCCTTGACTGTTCTGGAACTCACATTGTTTCACGTGCTGGCCTACAACTCAGAGGTCCACCTGCCTCTGCGTCCAAGTCCTGGGATTAAAGGCATGTTTCTCCACTGCCTGGCTTGATATTTCTCTTTAATCACAGTTTGAACACTCACTTAATGATCAAATGTTTATGATCTCAAAATTGAACTAATGAATCTGTCATTGCAAATCATCGAGAGACTTGAATGCAATTAAAACATTGAAGAATCTGAACCCTACTCTGTCCAACACTGTTCTTGTTACTAAACTATCAGCAAATTCTAAAGACAGGTTCCTGTTCTGATAGAGGTCACAGTTTAGCATGGGAGTTCTAGAAATAGATGAAAAATAAACGAGCTGCTCAGCATATGAGATGGTAAGTACAGAGAGAGAAAGAAAAGTCAACCAGGGTGAAAAGACCCAGAAAGTATGTTTGAAATGAAAGCATGGCTCAGTTCTAAATCAGTATCAGTGCAGGTGGTTGGGAACCGGCAAGAAGGTAAGAGTTTTAGGTCTGTAGATTCTCTAGAAAAGCATTCCAGGTGGATTAAACAGTCGGCATGAATTCTAAGGGAGGTTAAGAAAGGGCAATGAAAAAGTAACTTTGTTAAAGAGAAAAGACAAGTGGCCTAATGTCAGGTCCTCAGGGAGAAGACAATACTGATGATGGACTGTGACCACTGTTCATGGACCATAAGCTCCCTTATTGCATTACCGTCAGATTCATATGGCCTTCCAAACTTCAGTTCCAGCAACCAAAAAAATGTTTATCTTTTTGTTACAAATAAAATCACATTTGAATGGTTTGGTTACCCTGAATTATTACCAACTTATTTAACCAAATGACACTGAGTAGGATTTAATCATTAAAAAAGCGATGAAAGACATAGTCTCTGTTCTTGTTTGGGGTAGGGGAAAATGAGAAATAGCAGTTGTGAGCAACAATTATCTCATTTCTACCTAACACCTTATTCTGATAGATCAATGTCCTAGCCTGAAAGACTGAAAGTAAATTAGTATCTTAAGCTTCAGCAGGGGAAAAAATAGCTATGAAGGAATTTGGATCTGAAAGCCAAGTCCCTGTGCTACCATGACAAGCTTTCATAGAAAAAAAAACACACAGAACAATTTCTTTCCTTAGATTTAAATTGAAAAGAAAGGAAGAAAGGAGAGAGACTCATATGGGAAGAAGGGGAAATGAGAGAGGTGGGAAGGCTGCCCAAGGAATGAGCATGCCAGATGCAAAGCAAAAAATGGTCTGATTTTGTCATAAGGCAGTGTAGGACTTAGACATCAAAATTGCTTCTGTTTGGAAGATGATAGGAAATAAGCAACATTTGCTTTTCCTAAATGGCCACAGTTTAGTTGAAACTATGAGGACATTAAGATGAAATGCCTCTGGCAGTTTTCAAGCACCAGAGAGCATTTTAATTGGTAATGCTTTAAAAAACACATCACATTGGCCCTACATGGTTCAAACTAAAATCTTGCTTTATCCAATGTGGAAATGATTCTGGCAGCTTTGTTTCCTCACGGAAATGGCAATGTACCCTATGAGCAGCTAAGCTTCCCCAACCTTGTATCACTTGCCAATTTACTGGCTGCTGTTTCTCTTTTGTCTGGCAAGAGAAGTCTACCGAATATGGTCAAATTGTTCAGGTTTAAACTAAGGGATAGATAGACTCAGGTGTAATTAAAACCTTAAAGAATAAAACTTAAAAATCATAGTGTTGAAAACTTAATCAATTTTCTTCATTATTAGTTGAGAAACATGCATACACTTAAAATAAACTTCTGATAAAATATAAAGTAAGCACAACCTATGCAATTATTCATTGCAGCTTAGTTGTTACACCAACAACTTTAGTTTAAGCATATATACATGTACCTGTATGCATTAATGCTGTTTACATATTTGTGTATATGGAGGGCAGATGTTAACATCAATCACTCACTATCTTACTTTTTTTTTTCATTAAATCACGGCTTGGCCTATTAGCTCTAACTTCTTATCAGCTAAATCTTACATCTTTTTTTTTTTTATTAAGAAAGAAAAAAAAATTTCCACCTCCTCCCAGCCTCCCACTCCTCCCACTTTCCCCCCCTCCCAACCTCCCCCCCTCCTAACCTACCCCCCTCCTCTCCCCCTCCCTCTCGAGTCTGAAGAGCAGTCAGGGTTCCCTGCCCTGTGGAAAGTCCGAAGTCCTCCCCCCTCCATCCTGGTCTAGGAAGGTGAACATCCAAACTGGCTAGGCCCCCACAAAGCCAGAACAAGAAGTAGGATCAAAACCCAGTGCCATTGTCCTTGGCTTCTCAGCAGCCCTCATTGTCCGCCATATTCAGAGAGTCCGGGTTTATCCCCTGCTTTTCGAGTCACAATCCAGCTGGCATGGGCTGGAGAGATGGCTCAGAGGTTAAGAGCACTGACTGCTCTGCCTGAGGTCCTGAGTTCAATTCCCAGCAACCACATGGTGGCTCACAACCATCTGTAATGAGATCTGGTGCCCTCTTCTATCTTACTTTTTGAGGCAGTGTCTCTCACTGATCAAAGATCTTGCCAGTTCAGCTGGACTGGCTGACCAGTGAGTTCAGGAAGTCAGGCAGTCTTCACCTCCCATGTGTTGGGGCTAAAGTGTGCACTTACACTTCAGTATTCTATGTGTGCTCTTAACATGTGTCTGCAAGCTTGCATAACAAGCATTTTACTGACTTAATCATCTCCACTAAGCACCTGGTTTATTGTATCTGTACAGTTTAATTTTAAATGTTTCCAAGAGAAAAAATGCTTGTGTTTCAACTAAGTTTAATCTTTTCTTTGGCCTTTTCCATGAAGTTTAGTTCTCATACAGTTAAATTGAAAATATGACAAGATCAAAGACATTGACCATTCTGAGCAGGTAGTATTGCATGTTTTTTTTTAAGTTGCAATAAATACCACCCTTCAAGGACACTGGTAATTATGGGGTTCAACAACTTCATTTCTAAGGAGATAATTCTCATTTCTAATTACAGCAATGAGAAGTGTGGACATAAATTAATAGAGTTGTTCAGCAGACTATCCTCTGCTTGATGACTGGAATAATTCTCTTCCATTAACATCTATAAGTAAAAAGTGACCTGCTTTTATAGTGAAGCCTTTGGCATACAGCTTTCATAAAAATGGGGTGTCAAATCTAGAAGAACACACAACCAATACATTGACCTCAGAGACCTGGCATTGTCATCAGTGGGAAGTTGTGTCCTTTCACGACATTTACAATTTTCAATTAATAAATTGAAATTATACTTTTTTTTGCCTCAGGAATCCAGGGTAAATCTTTAGTAGAAGATAGGTGAGATGATGAACACCCATGACCCCAGATGTTGGGAGCTGATGCAGGAAGGAGAGTTTGGGAGCATTCTGGTAGTTCAGATAACTAAAGGCTAATGTCTTTCCAGAATAAAAATGAAACTTTTTTTTTCAGAATAGCAAGTGCTATTGACATTTTGTGATGGCTAAAACTGATTATCAGCTTGACAGGCCCTACAAGCCTCTGGAGCCAAGCCTCTCTGAGTACACTTTTGAGTAGCTATCTAGATCATATGATTATATTGGCCTGTGACCCATTTGTGAGAGCAGTTCTAGATTATATTGACTGAAATGGGAGGAGCCAATCCGAATGTACACCGCATCTTCTGGTGGAAGTCTAGATATATAAAGACCCATGGGGAATGATTTCACATTTTATCTACTTTTTATGGTATCATGCTAGCAAGTTCATCTAGTTTGTGTGGGTTACTCTATCCTTCTGTTGCTGCTGCTGCTTCACTGATATTGGAACCTAGTTTCTTCAGTCTCCTGAAGTGGACTGAGCACTATAGGTTTTCTGGGAGTCTTCCTGGCTATCGGCACCAGATAAAGCCTGCTATGCCTGCTGCCTGAACTGAACAGCTACTGTTTTGATATGGAATTCCCCCTCTGTATTCTGTGAATACCATTGGTTAATAAGAAAATTGTCTAGCACCTGCGCAGGGAATGAAGATTAGTGGGGGACTAATCTGAATGCTGGGAGAAAGGAGGTGGAGTCAGAGAGAAGCCTTTTAGCTCTGCCAGAGACAGACACTGGAACTTACCCGATAAGTCACAACCACATGGCGATACATGGATTAATGAAGAGAGGCTAGTTTAGGATGTAGGAATTAGCCAGTAAAGTTATTGGCCAAACAAATAATATGGTTTCTGAGTGATAATTTCAGAGATAAGCAGCAGGGAACCAACAATGGCCCCTCCACTACTCTGTTTCTTGATTTCTTTAATGTGAAAACAGTCACTATTTGACTACACAGACTGTGTTGTTTATGCCAAGCTAATAAGTCATCTTTGGATGTATATTGTATCGATGCTGTTGATCTGTAAAGCCCTGACAAATACAACTTGTTTATAACAGAAGCCTTGCATTTACACTCCACTTCACTCTGTGATACCAATTTACCTTTGCACATTTTACAATAAATCAAACGTGTCTAATAGAAACAATCAAGACACAGGAGTGAATTTTAGGTTTTTTATATACACATATAAAACAAAGTTTTAGCAGAAGTTTATCTTCCTCTTACCATTGCATTTTACACAATAAATCTTTGTGTATAGAAGAATATATCTCTAAGTTTGTGCTAGGACATAATATGTTTTGTGGAATGTATATGTGAGAGTTCAAGAACATGAAAAAAGTATTAGAGAAAAGAAACAATGCAACGGGGGTTAATGTTAAGCCTACGAAACAGCAAAGAAAAGTCAACATTTGGAAGCAAAGCTATAATATTTGGAACATGATGAAATTTAAACAAATGGTTATCTCTGCAACCTCAATATTTTGATGTAAGCATTTTCTTCTCGTCAGAAATATCCTGTATTCAGGAGTGTGCTTCACTCTGGAACACCTTGCTTTCCTTATGCTTGAGTGCTCCTTACATAAGTTTCCATTCAAATTTTTCTTGAGCAGTTCTTATTGATGGAACTCTAATGGGATATTTTGAACAGTTAACAAGTATAGGCAGTATATTTTTTTCTGTCAGTAAATTAGATTTGAAAGTTGTGGATTTATACAACAATCCAAAGCATGATCTTGTAACAAGTGATGTCCAAATCCTTACACTAACCACATTTGTGGTATACATCAGGAATGATGGATGACATACTAAATATTTATATGTTCCACTTAAGGTACATACTCATAACAGTGGTGCGAAGTTCATCACTAGAGCACCAAGTTATCGGTGAACTTCAGATTAAGTATCTGCATGTCAGAACTCTTTAGAGTCACCCTGTTTCTGTCCTCCCATGTCAATCACTATATAACACAGAAATGGGCAGCTGTTCTGAGTGTTACTTTTTACTTGTATGTACAAAGAGACGAATTATTGACTCAAGCCCCTCTAGCAAAGCATGAGTTACCATTGCACACATTTTAACATCAATAACTTAGTGAATAATATTTTCTCAGTGGTGCTTGTATATGAAAATTTGTATGCAGCATTTTTAGGAGAAGATGAAAAAATCTCAAATCCAGAGGTATCTGTTTTTCCATGAATGAACTCAAAACATAATCAAGGACCAAAATTCTCTGCATCTCATTTAATTGAGTAGGAACTTTATAGACCAAACTACAGTTAGAGACTCTTGCTTTCACTAGGATAACAGTAGATATGCTGAGGTAGAAAGGAGAACGCCCACATGTCTCAACCCTATACAAAGAACTACAGGCAATTCAGAAAAGCTCAGAGTGGAAAAACAGTCATCCCCAGAAAAGAACATCCCAATTGGTTCTCCAATACCAAATAGTCAGCCTTGATAATACACCTAAAATAATATTACACAGGCTGAGACATATTGACAAAGGAAGCCATGAGAGTCAGGAAGGCTTATTGGAGGGTTTGGAGGAAGTAAAATTGGCAATTCAATAATAATCCCAAATCTTAGCTCACAGGTTCCCAGGGAAACCTCCAAACAACCCAGACTTTGCAAAGATTATAGATTGCTCTCCACAACTGACTTAAAGATCCCATTGGTGAAGGCAACATTTATACAATTCATTGAACATGAAGAATTCAAGTTGGTACCTTTATAGAGCCTTCACCCTTATGGGCTAGCATCTTTGGTAAAGGAAGGTATTCTGTAGGCTACCAAAAGAAAAATGTAAGCATCAAGCATACAAAACACCTTGGATCTAAAATGGTGTCCTGCCAAGATATGCTAGTGTTATCAAGATACAGTTTGAGGGAATAGCTAACTAATATCTGATTTGACTTGAGAATAAATGCACAAAATGGTACCCATACCCAACACTGCTTGGTTGACCAAGAACCTGGGACAAGATAGCCCCGAGACCTAGGGTAAAACCACATACTACTGGTTGGGGAAAACTGCAATAAAATGACTTCAAATGACATTCTGCTATATTCATTTATCATTGTCTTGCTCAGCCATTAGCAGAGACGCTTCCTTCTGCAGCATATGGGAACAAATACAGAGACTCACAGCCAGATATTAAACCAGAGATCGAGAAACCTAAATGTAATGTCTCCATCAAATCCCTCCGCAAAGGGCTCAGGGAACCCTGAAAAGAGGGTGTTGAAAAAATGTAACTGCCAGAGTTGAGGGAAACCAAGAAACCTGGTTGTTGGACTCTCAAAACAAACAGAATCAAAACACATAGTAACTCACCGAAGTTGAAGCAGCATGCACAAGGCCTGTATCAGTTTGAGTTCTAGCAATGAAAGAAGAGTTGTACACATGTCCCATCCCTAGCCCAAAGCAATCTCTAATTAACAGAAAATAGCAAATGAAAATGTAGTTATCTCCAAGGCAGTCTCACTGAAGAAACAAACTGTTTTAAAAGGTAGGCTGGTTACTCAGTCATAGATGTTCAACAAAAAGGAACTCAGTGGTACTGTTGAAGGTTCCTTGTCTCATAATCTTTCCCGAGCTTTTCTTTGGTTTAATTTTATCTTATTTTTTATTTTAATATACATACATATATATTCAGTTCCTTTGTGTATATGTTATGGCTTCTAGGTTACTATTTCTATGGTACTCCTGAGTATGCAAGTAAGTTTTTGTAATTGTTTATTGTGGCATTTCATGGACTCTTTTCTTTATGTTTGTTTTTTTTCCTATTGAGATCTATTAATTTTAGTTTTACATTTTATTTTATTTTATTATTATTTCTTAGAAACCAGTTTGCTTTCTAATGAGAGACAGAAGGGGGTGTTTCTGAATGGAAAGTGTCGTGGAGAGGAAGTAGAGGAATAAAGGGAGGAAAATTGTAGCCAGAATACATTTTGTGAGGAAAAAATATATTTTCAGTAAAATAAAATATATAATAATCTCAAAAATAAAATAAATAATATTTTAAAAGTGAGTCTGATCTTGAAAACATCATTTTC
>NW_004949099.1:16907846-16914528 GCF_000317375.1 Microtus ochrogaster | reverse complement strand
TATATTTTCAGTAAAATAAAATATATAATAATCTCAAAAATAAAATAAATAATATTTTAAAAGTGAGTCTGATCTTGAAAACATCATTTTCCTAAGGAAATAGTTCTTTGTTTAGAATTGCAAGGAAGAACCAAATGGACATGCTATTTACGATAAATAAGCCTTTGTTGAAATATATCAGTGAGCATATTACTTTGCTAAAATGATTTATATGTGTATAAGTAGCATAAATATTATATTTGCTTTATAGTCAGTCTTGTATTTATCTGCCAGAGCAATAAAACACAAAGTTAGGATAAGGTCAATGATTTTCAACATTCAAACAACTTAATTCAATAGGACATTCTTTTGCTCCTAAGTTAAATGCCACTGAAAAATGACCTCAGCCACATAGTCCTGAAAGCCCTCTGCAGCCTGCAGTGGTAGAAGGAACAGTCGCTGTAGGACACAAGATGAAAGTAGTTTCCTGACCGACTCTAGGTGACTGCTGACATGACTTTGGACAACTACTTATCTAGGGCTATTTACTATTTGAAAGCACCTTATAATTATCTCTGCCCTATATACCACACAGTGATATTTTGAAGTTCAAATTAAATGAGAAGCTGGGTCTCCTGCCCCAGATATGAAAAGAAGAAACAGAAAGGACTGAAAGCTGTGACAATGGATAAAGTAAGCCAAAAACCTTCCCAAATACTTTAATGTTGGCAGGGAGTACCTCAGCAGAAGATAAAGGGTAAAGGACAGTAAAGAAGTCACCGGGAAGTCATCATAAAAAGGCCGAGGTCATCTTTTGAAAATTAGCTTGGCTTCCCATGTTTCCATCTTTCTATCTGGTTGGCCATAGGAAAATCAACTGCCATTTCTAATACGAGTAGTCACAGAACCTGAACCTGCCTTATTAAAAAATGTAATATTTTATCATACATGAGAGAAAGGATTTCAGCTGATTATATATGAAATTACTTCATATTCCCACATATTCTTTTCTGCTATGACATTCAAAGCTCACATGAATTTTTTCAGGCAATGACCATAAGAGAATTACTATGCTTAATGGTCAGGGTTCTGATTTAAATGTTTTCATGGGCTCTGTTATATGCTTAAACTGACTTCTGAACTTGCCACTGTACTGTTATAAATTTAAGTGTGGAAAAATGAGGCTTGCCCTCAGGATCAGTACATAGATTTGAGTCTGTATTCTGACTCCCTTGTTTCTGACCACAGAGAACACATTCATTCCCAAGTGTCACTCAGAAAGCCACAGTGGGAGTCTCCACCATCAAGTGAAGTAGCCCATGTAATAAGCCAGTGACATGTGGTATGGTCTTAGTGCTCTAAAAGTTTGTTGTTTCGATGAAGAAGGTGGTTAAAAATGTAAAGCAGAAGGCAGAAAGACTGAAGGGAGCATAGAAGAAACTCCTGTTTGGGAATTGTTTTTGTGACTTCAGTCTGATACTGCACATCTAACACCCAAAGCATCCTAAAAGGTAACTATGACTCTGATACCCATTTTATAGGGGGGAAGAATAAGGTTTTAGAAAGGTCATGGCTAAAGGTACAGCTGTGATTAATGCAGGAAATTAGATGGAAGGCCATTTGGATAGCTATATTAAAAGAAATAAAAAAAAGCCTTTGGAGGTCAGAATTTGAGATAAATCTATTGTTAGTAGGTAATAAGGTAATAGGGCTAGGGACCTAGTAAAAAGTTTATCAAAACAAGCTAAAATATGCCTCAACAGTCCTGGCCTATGTCATTATAAGCGATTTAGCATCAACTGTCTAATCTAATACCTAAAAAAAGGTATAGCTCACTGTATATTTTCACATCTTTCATAACTGTAAAACTTCTATATTAGTATATAACTACTGTGTATAATAATTAAATACATTCACCTAGAGTGCTCTGTATGCATATAAGGTCAAATACCTTCATCGGTTATATAATTTTCATTTAGCTAAATGTATCTAAGCAACAGTAGGGAGGATAGATGAAAATAATTCATGGTTCCTTCAAAGCCTAGTTTTCTGAAATGCTAATAGGGAGTATATTTATATAGCAGCATGCACCTAACAGAGAGGTTATTTGACTCTGTTTAGTTATTCATAGGGTAACTAATAGAAATGAAATTTTACTGAGACAAATTGCACGTTTAGGACATTTTTATTTTTACAAACTCCATTAGCATATGGTTTCCTCTTGTTCTTACTCTTATGAAGGTAATAGTACATGTATAACAATATTCTACAGAAAAAAATGGAGCCCTTTTCCTAGTCATTAAGCTGATTAATGGTAGAAATATGAGGAACTTGCATTTTTCTAAACCCAAGACTCATTCTCGTGGGCTGTGCTATGATTCTTATCTAAGCTGTTATCCTCAACCTTATGTGCTTAATTATCTTTGAGACACATTAATCAAGGACAAAAAAGCCATTGAAATACGAGAAGACCAACATAATAGAAAACTGGGTAAATAGGAATAAAATATAAATACGGAATTGATTCTGTAGCTCTGCCCCTAAGGCAGAGTGAAATGGTCACACTTTGTTCTCCTTACTGTGAATGACTGTGGACAATCAAACCCATCACAGTCAGGTAAAAGGCCAATGATAATGTGCAATGTGAGCTTCCAACCTCTCTTCAGGATTTCTGGACTTTGTGGCCCATAAACTGTTGTCCTCCTTCACCGTTAATTACCTCAGCAACGGTTGATGATAACAACAAATAACCACTAAATACAAGAGAACCCTTATTTTTTTATTTCCTTCACAGTGTGCTAAGCCTAAGTCACATTAGCAGGAAAATCTGCTGGTTTGATCTCTCACTCAAATTTCTTAGTGTTGAATGAAATGATTTGAAGTTAGGTTGAGGAAAACATTTCACAAAGGACAGGGAAATTTATTTACGTTTAGGCTCAGGGACTTGGTTGGTTGCTGATGCTGTTAACATTTGAATGGTTTTTTACAAGCATGTTTGCTCACACAGGCTTTGCAGACCTTTGTCCCCATCTAAAGGTGGACTACATGGCTGGATAGATTGCTCATTTAATTAAAGGCTTGCTGTACATGCTCAAAGACCTGAGTTTGGATCCTCAATATCAAATATTAAAAAAAAAAAAAAAAAAACCTAAGAGTGTGGCAGACATTTTTAGTCCCAATGTGAAGAAAGACTGAGACACGAGGATCACTTGAGTCTGCTGGTTAACTAACCTAACCAAATCAGTGAGACTAAGGCTCAGCAAAAGACCTTGTCTCAAAACTTAACATAAAGAGTGACAGAGAAAGATCGCAACATTGATCTCTAGCCTCCACAAATACATAGTAAAAAGTACATGAATATAACTTTATACACATACAAGCACACGCACACACATGCATGCATGAGTGCACACACACGCACACTCTCTCACACACACTCAGACTGATTATCTCTTAGTTAGTCATCTATGCTAACAAAGCCATCCTTTAAAGATTCCTGAGGTTAAATATGAATTATGGATTTGTGCACCCATAACTCCCAGGTATTTCTGAAGAACGTCATCAGTTTTGGGCTAAGAGATTCAAAGAACCAAATTTATCAAATTTAAGGAATTATACTCCCCTCCCTTCATGCATTTTACCTTGTTTTTGAGAAATAACTCGAGCTTTTGGTTTATATTTTGTTTGTGTGTTGTTTTAAAAGTTTATTTTATTTTTTATTTGTGTATTCATGTCTGTGCCTGTGTGTACCCACACAGCTACCTGGTTATTTGTGGAGACGAAAAGAAGGCATCAGATCTCTGGAAGATAATGTAATTTTGAGCTGCCAGGTTGGTAACAAAACTCAGATCCTTTGCAAGATCAACAAAGGCTCTTAAGCTCTGTTTTGATTTATTCTTAAAATTACAACTGTGTGTTAATCAAAGAAACTATAAAAATAGTTTCAATAGGTATGTAAAGATTTCTAGTGGCAGTTAGCAAAACGCTTACATTTAGAAACAGAGTTGATTAACAAGATTCATGGGAGGGGAGCAGAGAAAAATGTTGAGCTCAATAAAATCAATTAAAAAAGATTCATGAAAAAAGGTGTATATTTTTGAAATCATATTTTCTTGCCTGGGGTTGTGACTTAGTAAGTAGTATACTTGTTTAGTAAGTATGAAACCCTGATTAATTAACCAGAAGCTTGTGTACCTGGTGTGATGAAGACAGAAGGATCAGGAATCTAAGGACATCTTTTTTCACATAGATGGTTTGAGGCTAGCCTGGGATACATGAAACCTTGACTCAGAAAACCCAAAAACCTAAGACAAATAAAGTAACATAAAATAAAATAGAAGTTTAATCAAAAGAAGAGGGGTTGGAGAGATGATTCAGCACTTAAGAGTACTTGCTGCTGTTGCAGAGGACTCGGGTTGGCTTCTTAGTACCTGTGTACCACAGGCCTGTAACTGTCAGTAACGCCAGCGCCATGGGATCTCGGGGCCTCTTCTGGCTTCAGAGAGCACTGGGTGGACATGGTGCGAAAGCGTAAATGCGAGCAAAATTTCACACACATAAAAAAAAAAAAATAAAAGACTCTTCAGAAAAGCAAAGTAATAAACATATTATCATGATCATATAATTCTGCAGCATTATAAATACTATACAGAAGTTAAAAACATACTTTCCCCTATCAACAATTCAATGATATCACTTATCTACAATAATCAGGCTATTGAGGGTGTCTGTAAGAAAAGTAAATGTGTATTTACCATTCTTCGTGGCATTAAATGTTATTTAAGCTCAATCTTAATGAACATAAGAGAATGATCGTGTCCACAAATCAGTTATACCTCATATCCATCTGGTACATGGAAATTAAGAGATTGTCTTATCTTTACTATAAACTGGAGACTTTAATCTTTCTATTTTCTCTCTCTTTCTTTGCCTCCACATATCTCTCTTCTTCCTTTCTATACAAGTTGCTTTCCTCTGTTAAGCCCCCTTGTCTGATAAGTCTTATGTCACCACCTCCACTTCTAGGCAGGTGATGAGTTGCACAAGGTTGGCACTGCAGGACAGTGAGACTACATTTGAGATGCACAAGGGAAGTAGATATAACCTAAGAACACTTGTGTTACGCCACAATCTCTTCCACAGATCTTTGACTTAACCCTATATCTAAGCTAAGAATCCTGTGATGTGAAGCCAGGACACAGTCTGTGAAAGAGGGTATGGACTGCAGCTCAGTGACTGTTTAGCCATGATGGTTCTCCAGCTTTGCACTTGCTTGACTACCTTTTGTCTGGCAATTCTTTTTTAGTGACTTTAAGACAATCATTTGAAACTGTTGGGTTGCCTATTAGGCGTTTTTATGAAGACTTTGAGTCTCTACTTCTAAAGATATTCTAATGTGAAAAACTTGAGATAACACAGAAAATCAAAAAAACACGAAAGGTAACTCTAGCAAGAACTGTACTAGGAGCAAGCATGCTTATGAAGGAGTAAGTTATAAAGTTACGATTTACAAATCGTTGGTATAGATAGAATTGGTCATGCATAATTTAAGACATTTGGCTTCTTTTTACACTCAATGTAAAGCCACTTAATGTGGGCCCAAGATATTGGTATTGTTCCTCAAATTTTATTTTCCGTGCCCTTTTTGTCTGTTTCCTTAAAATGGCACACACTTAAATTCGCATTTTACTCCCATTGGTTTGGAGGATCTCTGTACTTTTAATGGGATGTTAGATCATATTTTTTTTTTGAAAAAGAAGGTTTGTAGAATAATGCGATTATTGCATGGAAACGTATGAAGCTTTCAGCCTAGAAATACGGCTTGATGGTTAAGAACACTTGATATATTGGCAGAGGACCCAGATTTGATTCCCAATCTAGATGGAACAGCAGGCTGCGTCCTGCCACCCGGCTAGCTTTACACCCGAAATAATTACACGAAACTGTATTCTTTTAAACACTGCTTGGCCCATTAGCTTCAGCCTCTTACGGGCTAACTCTCATATATTGATTAACCCATGTCTATTAATGTTTGTAGCACCACGAGGTGGTGGCTTACCAGGAAGGATCTTAACCTGTGTCCATCTTGGAGAGGAGAGCTGTGGCATGTGTCTCATTGCCTTCTTCCTAGCATTCTGTTCTGTTTACTCTGCCTACCTAATTTTCTGTCTTATTAAAGGGCCAAGGCAGTTTCTTTATTTAACTAATGAAATCAACATAAAACAGAAGACTCTCCCACATCATCCCAACACCAACATAGTGGATTGAAACTATCTGTAACTCTATTTAGATGGGATCCAGCACCTTCCTCTGACCTGTGAGGACAGCAAACATCCATGCACATTGTGTATGTAGATAAATTCAGGCAAAACAAAAACATAAAATAAGCAAATCTGAAAATCATTAATGTGCAGGGATAATATCCCATTATATACACAAACTCTAATTTTTTTCATTGTGCTGAAAATCAACAAATGATTCTAGACAATTGCTAGTCGAGAAGAGAAGCCTAAAATGTACATAGATATTGTTATCACACCAAAATTTCATAGTGACTATGTTATAATATAGGCAAGACACATTGCCCTTGAAAAGATATCATTAATAGAGGTTTATAATTTTTGAAAATCACATTTTAACTTTGTGTTCTCTCTCTCTCTCTCTCTCTCTCTCTCTCTCTCTCTCTCTCTCTCTCTCTCTCTCT
>NW_004949099.1:16835559-16907746 GCF_000317375.1 Microtus ochrogaster | reverse complement strand
GTGTGTGTGTGTGTGTGTGTGTGTGTGTGTGACACACACCATAGCACTCACAAAGAGGTGAAAGGAAACACTGTGGGAGTCACTTCTTCCTTTTCATCATGTGGGTTATAAGGACTGAACTCAGGTCTTCAGGCTTGAGAAAGTGTCTTAAGCCCCGGAGTCATCTCTGTAGGTCAGATTGCAAATATTTTTAAAGAGACTAAAGAGAAAGTATTTGCAAATTAACATAATTCACAAGACAAAGTAAAAGATGAAGTTGCTTCACTAAGCTCTGTAGATTTTATTTTTAAAGGCTCCTAAATATAAGATTTTAAGAAATCATAAAACAAAGAGCAAAGATGAAAAAAAAAAGAAAAAGAAGTTGTTGCCAGAGGAATAGTTATATATATATGGAAAAGGTAATGCTTGGGGTAATACAATAAAAATGACTTTTTGGAAATTACAATAATAGACTCTATTTCCTAAGAGTAGTTATTAACTATCCACCAAAAGTAGTGATTAATTATATATATAAGATTATGTTTAAACCCCTTGTCTAATATATTAAATCCGTGGTTCAGAAATGGAAATATTTCCCTTTTTTTAGGAATGTCTAATTTATTAAGTATCAGCCCAGGCTTTTATTACTCAATATGTTCAGTAATATTTGCAAACCGTTTAACTAAATCCTCAATATCTCTGCTTGTTATAAACAAAGGAAGCATTTGAAGGGGATTAGAAATATGTGAGTGAATTTCCAATTAAATAAAGTTGATTCAACCCAGAAGGGACAATAGAAAAGCATTCAGTCTATCTAAATCCACTTTAATGTCAGTAAACAAATGGCCCAAAGTAGTTTCCGTGTTTTTGGCTGTGAAGGGTGAAATGCAAGAAGCAAGGCTTGGAAAATAGTGCTTTCTCTCTTGTGCTTAGGGAGAGGAAACCATGTGTCCCACAGGCTTCAGCTTGCTGGCATAAATGTTATGTTAGTGCCATCTCAAAACTCAGTTCGTCCTATGTAGTTCTCAAATGTGACCTTAATTTTTCTCAACTGTAATAACATTCTATAAGTAGTATTATGCACTATATACTTGTAAATGGTACCACTCAGAGGTCCAAAACATACTATTCTTTGTGACTATTTAAATTCTATTAGGTGATGTTGACACCAGTAGCTGATTTGTGTATTGCCACAGCCATATAACATTATTCTTTCAGATGTTTTCAGGTATGTACCTCTACAAGAAATATACACTAAAATGCCATAAAACTGAAGATAATCATGTGTCAACATGATGTATGAACATATATTTTCAAGTATACACATATGTGCACAAATACATATGTCATACATATCTGTTAAAATTAGTAAAATTAGTGCAATAACAGTTTGTAAAAGGTGCTAATGAAACTAAATGGGTCCTTATCAGGATATAAAAGCATGAAGCATAGTTTGTGGCTCTTTACCAATGTTTGGGGAGCTATAATTTTCATTTTACTCTATGAAGCTTCAATCATTTGAATCTCTGGAATAAATTTACAGCAGATAGATTAACAAGAGGAAAGTATTCAGATTTGTTATACCTGTGTTCGTACAAGCCACCTCAAATGTAAGATTCCAAAGAGAGCAATGTTTCAAGTTCATATAGTGTCCTTAACTGAAGGGAGCAATAAGAACATCAGTTGGCTGGAAGGAGTTGAAAACCACTTAGGGGAAGAGAGGAAAGATATGTTGAATAAAGGCTGTCTCTTATGTAGATAAAATATTGGATAATAATCCCAAAATAATAGATGAGAGGATTTGCTGCTGGGCTTGGTGAGGTGGGCAAGAATCTAGTCTCCTTCTCTGAGATCAAGTTGATGTGGATTTAATGACGTCCCAGGAGGGGAATTCATAATACCTATATCCACTGTAAGACCTGCCTCTGTCCAGGCATTGCAGGTTCAGAACTCTTTCCTTACTCTCTGGGAGGGGAAAAAAAAAAAAAAAACAAGTCAGGCTCCGTGGTCCTTTCTTAATCCAAGCAGTGTTCATGGTCTCCTATAATCTTCACAACCACCCCTAAAATCAAACAGTGTACATTGTCTCCTACACTCTTTACAACCATCCCCTAACGTCAAAGAGTGTACATTGTCTCCTACATTCTTTATAACCATCCCCTAATGTCAAACAGTGTGCTTTGTCTCCTACAGTCTTCACAACCATCTCCTAACATCAGTGCGCATTGTCTCCTACAGTCTTCACAACCATCCGCTAATGTTAATGTGCAGTCTGCAACAGTCTTCATAACAACCCTGTAATGTCAAAGGGTGTGCATTATCATCAAGAACCTTCACAATCATCCACTAAAGTGTGGTAATGTTCTTATTATTCTCCTTTACAGTTAAATAAGCTTAGGGACAGAATAGTTTCATTACTCCAAGTAAATTGAGGATTTGGACACCAATATTTAGAGTGCGCACATAAGTATGTAGGCATATGCACATGTGTAAGCATATGGCTGTTTTTGTATTTCTGTTATTGGACAAGAAGTAAGATCTGTCTTAGTTTATTAGATAATTTTACAAGATTTAGAAGAATGCTTTTGAAACTTAGTCAGATATTCCTCATTTGGAGCATCTAGATTAAAACTAAATTTTGTTTAGGATTAAGCCATCATGGTGGTCTACTGCTTTAGTCACTCATTATTACTGAGATACCAAAGTATTTGTGCTAAGAAAAATTTTCTCTCTAACTCTATACTTAATAACTATTTTTATTTGAGAAAATTTTGCATTTTTGTATTTTTGAAAAAGTTGCAAAGATAATGACAAAATCTCTCATTAAATGTTGGTGCACCTCTTCTAATATCATTTACTCAAGTGCAGGACATTTAACAAAATAGTTTTTTTTGACACAATAAATTCCATGTTTTGTTACAATGTCAAGTCTTCTTCTAATGACCTTCTCTTTGTATCTGTGTTGACAAACACTGAATTCAGGATGCAGATCTGCTTTTTATTCTTCTGTGGTCTGTGACAGTTTGTCAATCTTCCTTGTTTTCAGTGGCATTGACAGTATAAATAAACACTATTGATCAATTATTTTAAAGAATGCCCTTAGTTCCACTGGATGATTTTTAGAGATTAAACTAAGGTTATTGGTTTGAGAGGCATCCTAGACAAGTGAAGTGCTCTAGACATGTCATCAGAGCAGGGGATGTATGATCCTAATATGAGGTCTGAGTTTTCAGTGCATGTGATAATGTCAGTCACTATTAGGTTAAAGGTTGCTGGGTTTCACCTAGTTAAGATGTTCATTTTCCTTTCTTTACACTACTTTTAAGAAGTGAAAACTAAGCCCAATCTATCCTCAAGCATCAGAGAACTGATTTCCATTCCCTGGAAGTGAAAGTATATCCACATTTTATTCAGAAATGCCTTCATTGAAGAGAGGAACTGAGGAGAACACCATTGCCATTCATCAAATATATGCATCTGTTCTATCAGTTGATCAGTTTTAAAGCTCAGTCTCGCTACAGAGGCAGGTTGTTCTCATAATATCTTTAATCACCTTTCCCACTCAGCTCAAAGCTCTTTGTCATCAAAGATCAGGGGGAAATCTATCATTGAAATTTAGACAATAGATGATATTTATTTGTTCTACCACCTATTCTGGAGGTAAAAACTTAGCTCCTTGCTTCTTTGATGTGGATAAGTTGTCTACAAGAGTGTAGACATCAGTAATAGGGTAAGAAAAAAGAAAAGAACATGAATGTAGTCTGGATAAAGTCTTAATAGTATTTCCTGATACATGACTGACTTAGAACATTGCTATTTTTTATCCAGGCGAAGTCTTTTGAGGAATTGTTGCAAATAGCTGGCTTCAACGTAGTTAGTATGTCCAAAGGGCTAGAAAATGGGGACTTCTAGAAAAACAGAAATATCTATTATGCCATAGGCTTCATCAATCAATCCAAATGAACAAATATTAGTAGAGATTAAATGATGATTCACATAGATGGGCTTATCACATTGTAATTTATATCAATACTTGTTTTGTACAATGAATATGTGGCCCAAAAGTTGACTGACATATTTATGGCATGGCAAACACAAATATAATCATTCCTCTGTCTGTTTCATGTATGCATGTATATTTTTCTTAGCTTAGTTATTTGGGTTCTTTAGTAGCTATTTGCACCAAGTAGACAAAGTAGATTGAAATATATTTTGAGTGGACATGAATCAAAATAATAAGAGAAGCTCTTCTGAGACACTGAGATACACTTTTTACAATCTATAAAGTCCTAAGAACAAAACAAAATTCTTTTTATGAAAAGCAAATGCCATGCACTTCCTGGGTAAAGTGCATGAAATTGCCCTGATAGATAAGATATCTGATAGCCAACGGGAGTTGAGGTGTCTTAAACCAAGCATGCAAGAAAGATGGCTCAGCATTAGAAAACATCAGAGACCCAGGTCTCCAAATAGTAAGTTTATGAGCATCCGTCAGTGCATATCTTGTGACTGAGGAAATGGGTAAGGATATGTTGCGCAGCAATATATCAAGAGGCACCAGAAATGGACAAGAGGTCACATATAGAATGTAAATTCTATCACTCTGGGTGACTGGCATTAGTAAAAAAAAAAACAGAACACTGTGATGAGCTAGGGACTCAGAAGTCATTCTGAGAATAAAGAGTTTTGCAGCCTAAGAAAGACAAAGTAACACAACCCACATACAAGAAATCATGTGAACTCTTCAGAGCACAGAGAATAATAAAGCTGATTTCACAAATAGAAAGGCATTGACAACAACTAATATTTATATTTAAATCTTGAAGCTTTGGAAGACAGAAAAAAGTCTTCAGAATTTTAAATCAGTAAGTGTTGGCTGCAGTTAATAATGCTGCTCAGAATTGTAGAGAGCATATCTGATTAGAGTAGTGTCCTTGTGACCCAGGCAAAGGCTGAGAATGTAGAATATGCCCTGGCATCTCCTGAATGAATTAGTGTGGGTCTAAATGTGTGATAATATGTCAGGTAAGCTATTGGACCATCATTCTTTCCTAGGCTCCATTAAGTGTAACTGGCCACAGAACTCTGCAGTCCTTGGTCCCTATGCTACATCTGATAGCTACCTCTCTGACCTTAATCCACAGGTTTCACCTCACAGAGCCCTCTTGTTTCATTCATGAGACAAGTTATTCCAAAAAGAGATTAAAGGTCTTTGGCAAATTCGAGTTTCTAAATTTTGCTCTTTAGCTATAGATACTGTCTTCATGCCAAGAAGGTGAAAACAGAAGGATTCTGTGACTAAGGAATCGCAAACACAAGAACTTGGGAATCTGGAGAGAGAGACATGGATTTAGTTAGACCCATTTCTACCATATTTTAGCCCTCTGATGTTAAGTTGACTATTTAATATTTTTAGTTGTAAAATTAAAAGATAATTGAGGTCAAATAACCATGTGATCAATCTAATATAACCCTGGCTCTTAATGAGTTGGTTCAACTACGGTTACTGGACTTGCTGTCAGAGAGCCCTCTATACGGCCATTCAGCGTGATGCCCAAAAATCAGGCCAGGATAGTTTTTCAAATTAATATTGCCATAGAAAATCAAGGTTACTAGAGCAGAGACACAGAATTTTGACATTGTTCTCAAGTGCAGTTATACAAAGCAACAAACCCCACTGTAGTTTTTGTCATGTACTTTATGGGATGGGTGATGGGGAGAAGTAGCTTCTTTGATGATATGGTTATTCCATGTAAAGAATGGAGGATGTTTAACCCACCCCAACTCAGAGGTAGATGATAAGAATAAACATTATAAACTGCAATCTCTGGGCATCGTGAGCTCACAGAAGCTGCAGTTGCCTATAATAGGCCTGCACATCTCTGGACTTACTAATAGTATTAATAGTCAGTCATTGGTAGGTGTCTTTCCATGCTGCCCTACCCGTTCCTTGGGAAACTATTGACTATTGGTGGATGTTGGAGGTAGAGGATTTATATATCCACTGGTGAGGCCACCAAGCTCTATTGGATAGTTTTATACCCCTGATCATGAGAAGGCCCTAGTTATGCTTAGGGGATCACAAAAAACTAAAAGGATGTGGGAAAGGTACTTGTACAGAGAAGGGGGATGAGAGGGGATGGAGATAAGAGAGGTAGGAGAAGAAAGTCACCAGAATATTTATTACACATGTGTACAAAATTGTCAAAGAATAAATTTAAAAATATTACTATCATAAGTAAAATTTTAAAAAGGAAAAATGGAGAATTTTTCCCTTGAAACATGGTTGCAGTAAAGGAAGTAAACACTGAATAGACAATCTTCATAAACAAAACAAAAGGCATGCCATGACAATTAGTTTTGTAGTTGAACTAATCGCATGCTGCTGGTGCTTATGACTGCTCCTTAGTATGAGCTCACTGATAATTCTTCCTGTCTTTCTGTTCCTGGCTATGGTGTTAAGGTTTTTGTTTGTTTGTTTGTTTGTTTTTTAAGAGAGATTCTAGGTCTCAGATAGTCCAGGGTGGCCTCAAATTTGATAAGTAGCCATGGGTGGATTTTAACTTCTGTTCTTCTTCCCTTAGCCTTCGAAGCACTGGAATTACATACATGTACTGTCACACCAGGCTTAAGTTCCTGTTTCTCCACACTTAGTAGGTAAATTGCTGTGGTTCTACAGAACCAATAGGAAACGTACGCTTATCCACATTACAAATCTCTCCATGTTTTATCCTCTTTATGCTACAGAGCCCTCAAGAGAAAATTCTCAGTAAACATGCTGTAGAGGCTGTTTGTTCTTATGCAAGTTGGTTAGTCCAAGAGCTAATAGCTCATCTAACCTGGGCTAATTAAATTCCTGAAAGCTTAAAGACAGAGAAATGTGGGTTATCAGTTGCCACTTTATTATGGTGAAATTGTAAATTTATTCTTATACCTGCCCTTTCATTGTCAGAGTCAGAGAGGTAAACTTCTTTCTAGTTTTCAAATGTATTCTCCTTTCCACCGCAGAATAATAATTAATATCATGGACTATGGACTTATAAGTATGCAGTGAACGAGAACACCCAGAAACGTGCTATGAAAATGTATGTGCCAAGCTTTTTAGAAGTTGAGGGCGGGAGAGTGGAATCTTCTCAGAGGTATTACATTTTACTGCCCTCTCCGATAAATGCATTCAACAACTATATATTTAGCACCTATTATAGTCAGAGCTCTGTGTTTGATACTGGGAGTTCTGTGAACAACAAAACGGATTTAGTGTCAGTCTTCACTGCACATTGTGGAATACAAATAGGTTTGGGTCCTCCACAAAGTCAAATGTGTTTAATTTTCAACTCAGAACACAGCACCAAGTGGTGGTTGGTAGCTACACCCTCATAACACAGATGACTGAGATAATAATACTTCAAACTCTGTCAACCTTCCATGCCTAACAAAAGGATGAACACGCAAAGCTAACAATGAAATTAAGAATTTGAGTATAAAATTTGAAAAATGTCCTTCAGGATTTTATATTTAACTAGCTTTCTACAGAGAGAGTTAGCAAACACTGTCTATTAGGGGATGACAATAAGATCATTACGGGTATATTAAGCCATCTGACCATGGTAGGGGGCACAATGAGTGGACCCTAGTAACAGAATGCCATTGATTACCCACCTTTTTCTCGTGAGTTTGCTGAGGGTTATTGTGTGTTTGTGATTTGATCCTTACAGTTCCATGTTGCAGGCATTATTCTCAGCCTCTAAATAAATTGTTTATTTGTTTGTTTTAAATCTAGAGCCCATGTAGGATCTTGTAACAGAATGTGAGGGGTATCAGCTCATTTAATAACACTTCAAATTCTCTGAATGTCCACCAACCAAAACTAAATTCAAAGGCAAAATGAATCCATGGTATTCCTGGTAGGGCTTACCATGTTATATAGGGGACTTCATTGCAAGCTCAGTTCTGAACATGCAGGATGCACACTCTACATGGTACATTTCATTATACTTTGCCATGTCAACAGATAATACTTGAAACACCTCAACACACACTGGAGACTCTCCTTTAATTAACTTCACTGTGCTTTTTAATAAATATAGTGACTTTCTTTTAGAAGCATAATGACTGAATCACATAAAATAAAAACTTCTAATACTTCCTACCTATATTGTTTAGAATGTAAGCATCAAATTTACATGTATTTAGGTTGTTTTGTGTTTGAGTGTTTGATCTGAAAAATTGCTGTTTGAGTTCTTTATTTGTGTTTCATTATAAACAGTCCTTAAGTCTACATTAGCTTGGACTTCAGACAGAATTTCCAACAATTTCTGAAATGTCTCTAGAGACACTTTGGCCACTTTGTAATTTGTTGTTATGAGAAGCAGTATTCTCGGAATTGATAATTGTAAAATCAAATTATTGATAACCCTGAAAAATGCTGAAGACACACTATTTCCTACAGTATCAAATACTTAGCAGAGACTTAATTCTTTAGATAAATAAAAGTCATCACATTCATCTCATTATATGCAAATTTGCTTTTTATCTTTAATAAATGGCAAGACATATGCATACTAAACATTTACTTTAAAATGATTATATGATGGATACAGAATAAATGTAGACCTATCTCACAATCCCACATTCCTGTGTCACATACAAATTTCTCTGGCAAAAGAGGGGTGGGAATAGAAGAAGTTTAATAAGCCTATTATGATTCAAGAAACTGATCAAAGAAAGGCTAGTGGGCCAGAAGGAGGATGGGTCCAAACTTTATATCTAACTTCAAAGCCTTTTGTTAAAATCGCCACAAAGGGAGGGAGGGAAGAGAGGAAAAAGCACAATAATCAAAGAGTTTGGACCCCCACAGAGACCTTGAACTTGCAGTCTGTGGGATGTTTTTAATTTGGGGGTTATGAATTTTTCCATTTTTCAGTGCTGACTTTGTAATGCACTTCAATATATTGGTGTGTTTTAAAGGATAAACATGAAACTTTTAATATAATCATCAGTTCTTTTTCTTGGTATTTGTGCTGGAAGCTGGGATTGATCTAGAATCAATATTTGAAAGCCAAGTTCCTTTATATGCTGTTCTCACACTGAGAAGTTTTGAACAGAATGGTAAATAAGTACTGTTTCTAAAGCAAATGCTTTAAGATTTTATTATTATAGACTACATATATGTGTATGTGTGTGAACATGTGTGCATGCACATCTTGCATGTGCCCACACATGTGTGTGTGGTGAGTGTTCATAGTACACATGTTGAGGTCAGAAGAAACTTTGTGGAATCAATTCTCTTCTTCAATCCTTAAGAACATTCTGTGGATCAAACTGAGGTACATGGCTTGCATAGCAATCACCTTTTCCTGTTAAGGCTCATGCCAGCCCACGCACATACTATGTTGTATGAGTTATTTAGTAGGCATCAAGGACTGGGGCATTCTGCACCCGTTCGGTAGTTCTTTTGGTGTGGATATAAAGTATCCTCCTCAACAACTCGTGTACTGAGGGCTTGCTTGGTCTCCAATACTAAGTTCAAAGATGGGACTTACAGGAAGTGATTGGGTCATGAGGGCGCTGGTCTGTAGAATGGGTTAACCCTTTGACAGATGAATATTCGAATAGAGTGTGAGGAGATAGTGGAAACTGTTAAATGTGGAGCATAATTAGAAGAACTGATCCATTCACCATTCAAAGGGTGTATTCTCTGTTCCTACTTCTCAGTCATTCTACTTCTCTCTTTTATGAGATGAGTACCTCCTCTCTCCTATATCCCTGATATTCTAATCTCATGACAGGCCCATGGCAAGGAAGCCAACTGACTGTGAACTAAATGTTTTACTACAGTCCACTGCACATTGCCCTCTCTGCTTCTCTCTCTTATGAGATGAGCATTCTCTTCTGTCCTGTGCTCCTTACATTTTAATCTCATGACAGGCCCATTATATTGCACATTGGCAACATAGAACAACCTTTCTGAAGAAAATTTTGATGGAGAGATAGCACCACACTTAAGAGCATAATAGTCTTGCAGAAGACCAAAATTTTATTTTCAGTGAAACTCAGAACCACCTTTATTTAACTCCTGTTCCACAAAAATTTAATGCTTTTGTTTTCCATAGGCATCTGCACTCAAATCCACACACATACATGATTGAAACATAAAATATAATTCAATATTAATAAAATTCCTTGGAAATATAATAGACAGATTATAATGTGGGGAAATTACAGAATGAAAAAGATTAATTTGTCTATATTACTATTATATATTCTCAATATATGCATGTATAATATATATACAGATATATTGCAATGTTTGTCTAAGACATCAATTCTATATGTAGCTGTTTTCTCAAAGGTGCAATAATTGACGTATTAACTTGATGAAAATTACACTTTCAATTAGTAAATAAGAGATGAAATTATCTCTGTGTAGATACACAGAGATGTTTAAATTTGAAGAGTATATCAGGAAACACTGTCAGAATTCAATATTATCAGGAAAAAAGTAAAAGAAAATACTTTCTTTTAAAACTGTAAAGTATATTATTATGACTTTGAGTCTTATAACCATATGTCTCAGTGTTGACCTTGCATTATGATCCAGATATAAACAACCATTCTATCAAATCCACTGACTTAGTTAAAAGTATGTTTTTGTTTCCAGTTAATTAAAAGCTTCACTCTGTTGTTTTCAAATATCAATGATAAGATTTTATTTGCTTTAGTAAAAAACTCAGTTTGACCTTAAACTCTTTGCTTAATCTTATTTAAGCATCCTGTGTCTTACTACAAAAGTGTCACAGTAACAAGAAAAAAAAATCCTTGGGAGATATCAAAAGCCCTACAAGGCCTGGGAGCCCAGTTAAAATGGTATCACCCTCATTGTGTAGCATTATAGAAAATTCTTTTTCTTCCTATAGGACACATTGAATAAAACAAGCTTTCTTAGGTAATATATTACCCCTTGTACATCACACATTCTGTATGCACAGTGGTACAGTTCAAGAAGATGAAAGATTTCTGAGCAAGCATCCTCCAGCATACCAACAGAATGTTCTCTGCTTTAAGCCTTTGTGCTTATATGGAATTCCATCCAAAGTATTCAAAATAGGCCCATCCCTGACAGTGATGGAGCAGCATATGAAAGTATTCACAGAAAATAAACTTTTCCATCTAGAATAGTGTACTGACAAGTAAAATGTGTTGTGAGGAGAGAAGGGTTACTCTCTTCTTTATGGCCATTCTTTAAATCGTATCCTAAAATATTGCTTAGCTGTGAAAGTATAAATGATTGTTCTTTTCATATATCCCCAACCATAAGAGGTTTACTACCATGACTGTGACACGTTGGCCTTAGCTGTGCAAGGCAGCTGAGTGTGACAAAGCACTAAGGGCAGGGAAAGGGACTCCATCATCTCTTTCATGATGCTGACCTGCACAGCTTAACTCAAAGTGCGCTTTGGTCTTTTTCTTTATTTTTCCTGGTATCTCCTCATTGTTTTCCTAAGTTTGTTTTTTTTTTTTTTTTTTAGAAAGCACAAACAATCTGACCACACAGAGTAAAGAAATACTGACTTTTGTAGAGGAAAAACAACCCATCATTCCAAAAGCCGTCATCAGTGTTGGTTCTGATATAATGAACTTTGCTTCCTGATGCTTCACTTGCAGAAGGAGAGAGGAGAAAAGGAGTCAGGGGGGGAAGAAAGAGGGGTAAGGAGATGGATTATGTCGATGCAAGGGGTTATAAACAACAACTCAAGTAAATTTTAAAAATTTCGAACCAGTTTGTTCAAATTGTTTCTTTCAGCACCATCATATTTTCCTGAAGACTTGAAATATCTATGTATTCTTTTCCAATTTAAAAAATCAAAGACAGACCCATCCAAAACTTACCTGAGCCCTTCTCATAGGGCAGAAAACAGCTATCTCAGATGAAGCTACTTAGTTCTCTAACTGGAAGATACTTCCTTTATTGTATCATTTACAACTATTCCCTCCCATCAACACTGATTTGTCACAAATCTGCTAAAATTCTACATGAATTTTCATTGTTTCAAATACTAGCTCTTCACTGAAATGCATTTCCATAATTAGGTATATTGTTCAATCCTGGTTGGGTGGGATATATTCCTTGATTTTTTGGATTTGTCTGTCCATCACTCTTTCTTTGAGGATGTCATAAACATACTCCTAATTTTGTAACATCTACTCTATAATGATATTATGGTGGGGCTGCCCAGTGTTCTCCTCTTGACCAAGAACAAATAATACAGAACTAACTTTTCCTCTAAGAAGCAGACAGTTTTGACTAGATTCCAGGTTTTAACATTTTTTTTCCTTTTTTTAAATTTATTTTTCCATCATTCAAAAAATTTACACTTCCTCCCCTCCTCCTCTTCCCCTCCTCCGTTCACCCTCCTCCCTTCCCCTCCCTCCTTAAGAGAAGTCCACCCCCCTCCCCACATCCAGTCCTAGGAAGCTTTGCATCCAAATAAACAAATAGACTAGGGTCCCAAAAAGCAGAGTCTTCATCCAGCGATCGATAGAGATAGAGACAAAGTCCCTCATCAGAGCAACGGACTGAGCCCTCAAGGTACAGTAGAAGAGCAGAAGGAGGGAGAAGATGAGCAAGGAAGTCTGGACTGCGAGGGGTTGGTCCACCTACTGAGACAGTGTTCCTGTTCTAATGGGAGCTCACCAAATCCAGCTAGACCAGGACTGAATGAGCATGCGATCAAACTGGACACTTTGAACATGGCTGTAAATGGGGGCTGACTGAGAAGCTTTTGATAAAGGCACTGGGACTTGGTTTTAACATTCTTTAACTGTAAGACTGGTTAAATGACATTTTTTTTCTTTATGTCTTAGTCTTACCATACAGACAGCACTAGTATGTCATAAGAAGTCAAAGCTTGTGACATAGGAAGTCAAGGCAGAATATGAATGCATAGTAGATATTTAATAAAAAATATTTCCAATATTTTACTTAGATATTTGTTCATTATGTTTTACTTCTTTTTCTCTGATTATGAATTTATCCTGTACATAATCATCTTTGGGTCCAGAAATATAAATTCTAGAATTGTTTTTCTTTGACTGTAAGAATAAATTCTATCTCAGTTGTCAATCCCAATCTACTGAACAAATAGACAGCTGAGTCCAGCATTTAAAACAGTTTTAAAAGTAGAATATTGTGAACATGGTGTTTAAAGGCTACACATCCTTAGACTTTAATAATATGAACTATTAAGTTATTCTCCACTTCTACTAGTTAGCTACTGACCCTGTGTGTATTGGTGTTGAGAAGATGCACATTCATGAGCATGTGCATTTACAGGGACCCAGAAAACAACTTCTGATGATCCTCAGGCCTTTTTTTTTTTTTGTGATAGGTTCTCTCACTACTCTGGAATTCAGTAAGAAAGCTGGAGTTGCTGGCCAGTGTGCCTCAGTGATCTGCCTGTCTTTGCCTCTCTGGTGCTTGGTTTAGCTCATGCCAGAATGCCTGAATTATGTAATATGAAATCTGGAAGTTGAATTCAGACAATATTCTCTCTCTCTCTCTCTCTCTCTCTCTCTCTCTCTGTCTTTATGTTTTTTTAACCTTTTAAAGCAATTCATCATAATTTAAACAGTCTTGACAAATATAAAAATATAAACACTCACATTGGGTAAGACTTCTAAAGTATGTATTTGTGTTCTAACCATTTTTCCGAGCAAAATGAGCTAATTAATTTATGACAAATAGTATGGTATAATTTTCTATGAAAAGTGATAAATGATAGAAAATTACTTCAAATTTTCCTTTAAGAAAACGTAGGAAGGAAAACCTTCACAACTGGAATGAAAATGTGATTGTCTTGAAATTATTCTTATTGAAATCTTCATCTAGGTATAAAAGGTACTGGGAATTATTGCACTGACTGTTGTCAGTTGGTGAAACTTGGCCTACCTTTCTCTGTTTGGCTAGGAAGATACAGTTACTACATTCAAATTGGGCTTTATCATGGGAACTCCTATGGTGACTTTCTGTGAGTTCTTGGTGTAATTAATTAGTCTGTTTCTTCATCAATACTTCTTAGCTTCTCATAAGCACTTGTTTCAACTTCTCCTATTATTGTTGGCCATTAACTAGTTTCATGCTTTGTTTCCTAAATACTTGTAAAGGTGTTTCTGTGGCATAACTGAGCTTAATGTGAACAATTCAACAAGAATATCACATTGTTTTTATAATCATTAATAATTACAATGCCTTCTTCAACAATGATATTATGAAATGGAGTCTTCCCTCTTATCACTTCTAGTGATAAACATTTTATATCCGTGAAGAAACTTCAAAAACTAAAATCTCTGCCATCCATTAGTCTTTGTTGAGTCCGGCAACATTTCAGTGTTTCCAGCACCTAGAACTTGCTCCTGTATGATTTAGAACAAATGGAGACAGAATTGAAAATCAAATGTGCTCTCTGTTAATTCTGATAAACTGCATTGTTAACTAGGGTTTCAGCTTATAAGAAGATCCAGGGAGTAACCCTAAGGACTCTCTATCCTACCACAGGACATTTGCTCAATTATATTCATAGATTCTTTGATCACAATAGCCAGAAACAGGAACAACTAGGTAACCCTTAATTGGAGAGAGGATAAAGAGAATGTAGTACATTTACACAATTGAGAATTACTCAGCTGTTAAAAAATAGAATCATAAAATTTGCAGGCAAGTGGATGGAACTATAAAAAATCATTCTGAGTGAGATAACCCTGATTCTCCACTGTCCCCCCAAATGGTATGTACTCACTTATGTGTAGTTATTAGCTGTAAATTAAAGGATAATAATCATGCTACAATCCACAGACCCAGAGAAGGTAGGTAAAAAGGAAAACTTCAGGGTGGGAGGGGACATGAATATTCTTCAGAAGGGAAAGTAGAATAGTCACTACCTGTGGGTTGTGGGGGTGATGGGAACAGGATGGGTCAGGTAGGGGGAGAGTTTATTAGGAAAGATAATTTTATTTGGAGGGCATCTTGGGGACAAGCTAAAATTCTAGTGCAATGAAAACTCCCAGGAATATACAAGGATGACCCTAGCTAAAACTCCTGTAAATAGAGAATACAGAGCCTGAACTAGCTATCACCTGTAAACAGGCAAGATTTCCAGTGGAGGAACTGAGACATTGACCCAGCCATTAATCCTTTGACCTACAATTCGTCCTAACTATGAGATGTACTGGGATAAAGGTGGCGCAGAATTTATGGAAGCGACCAACCAATGACTGTTCCAGATTGAGATCCATGCCACAAGAAAGAGCCGAGCCCTGACACTGCCTGGAGGGCGATGACCAAAGGCCACATAGCCCAGATACCTGAGATAGAACTAAATATGACTGAGGAAAAAGCCAATGAAAAGATTCCTAATGATATTCTTCGGTACTCATAGATTGGTGTCTAACCCAACCATCACCGTAGAGGCTTCATACAACAACTAAAGGAAACAGATGCAGAGAACCACAGTCAAATAAACATTAGAAGTAGCTTGGCCAATTCTTCAGTGAAGGGGTGGGAATTTTAGGAGCCAGATAGGTCAAGGGCATCTCAAGAAATCCCACAGAATCAACTAACCTGGACTCACAGGGGACCACAGAGACTGAACTGACAACCAAGGAGACTACATGGGACTGACAGTTGTGTAGCTTGGGCATCTTGCAGGGCTCTGAACAGTGGGAGTAGGGGCTACCTCTGACTCTTTTGCTGGCTTTTGGGACCCTTTTCTTCATACTGAGTTGCCTTGCCCAGCCTTAATACAAGTGGAGGTGTCTAGTCTTACTGCTATTGGATATGCCATGCTTGGCATATCCTTAGCAATTCTACTCTCTTCTAGAGAAAGATGGAGGATGAGTGCATGGGGGCAGAGGGGACTTGGGGGGACTGGGAAGATAGAAGGGAGGAGAAACTGTGATTTGGATATAAAATAATAATAATACATTTTGAAATTAAATCTGTGTAAATATATAAAATTTGTCTGAGGCATAACTAGAATCCGAATCCGTTCTTTATGATACAATACTGCCTTCTTTTCTGTAGAAGTTATTCATAACCAACACTTCAACATACATTATTCCCTCCATGAAAGGAGGAAGGATGGGAACAAGAGAGAAGGGAGGAGAAAAAAAGGAAGTGGGAGAGGAAGGAAGAGAAAGAGACAGAAAGGAAGATGGGGGAAGTAGAGGAGGCACATAACGGGAGTGAAAGAAAACAAGGTAAAGGGTCACTTCCACCGCTGGGCTTCCCTACAACATAGTTCAATAGATTTTGAGTTCTTTTTTCTTTAAGACAATTTGAGTTGATTTTTTTTTTTTTTGCCACCAAGGAAAGTGGCCTAAACATAATGTAATCATCCCTAACACTGATTAGGAGACATCCAGAATGCAAGTCCAAGAAACTCAACATGTATGGGCTTAACAAAGAAATTGTTTCGCATGATATTTACTCCAAAGAAATAACAGCTCTGAGCAGTAATGATAAAAAAGTATCAGAGTCCACAGGGTGAGCAGATATGACAGCAATAACAGTGTGCCTGATCTACCCCTGATTCCTGAGTGCAGAGAAAGTCACCTTTTCCTTAGTCATAAGCATCTCAGCATGCGATAAGGCAATCACAGTCCACAGGTGGCAAGAGGCCTGAAAGAACACCCAAAAGCCAGAGAAGAGAGGCCATGTACGGAGCACTTTTCCTGGAAAATTGGTATCAGTTTTCCCCATTAGCATAACCCATCTTTCCTAGTATTGTGTCTTTGGCACAGTAAGAATGTAGAATTTGCTCTTATAAGTAAATGTTAGTCTACCCTCTGGGAGAAAAATTTCAATATCTAGGCACATCCCCAATGGACACATTTACTTATGAACAGGGATTCCCCTGGATTTTAGAAGGAGGTTTAGAGATAAAAAAAAATATTTCACTCAAAAAGAAAATACATTTGACATGAAGAAAAGGGTAAAGAGCAGCAGAGAAGAAATGAGTGCACAATAAGAAAGAAACAAATTGAGAACTGAGATCCACACCAATGACTGGCCTTAAATACAATGAAGGCAATGGGAAATATATGAAGTGTTAGCTAGGTGACTCTTAAAAATGAAGCTGGCTCATGTAATTCCCATTGCTATTAATTCTTTATAAATGTCATTCACTGTGCAGAATTGGGGTGTGAACTCATCTCTCCTCAGGACACCCATCATGCATATCATAAGTGGAGCTAAGAGAGTGGTTGAGGGTACATTAGGAGTGTAGAGGTGGGAGGACAATTCTGTAGGCGTACGAAGAGAGAAGGGCACCATTCAAATGCAGCAATAACAAGGTGACCATGAAGGTGAGATTTGAGCCCCTCAGAGGGAATATTGTTATTCCTGAAGAAGGAGACAGAGGTTGGAATTAATTTAATTTGAATCTCAAAGGATTGAAGCACTAACTGTTATCTGGGTTATACCTACAGCATGGCTGGGATACAGTAGTTCCTTCCTCATGACCTACTTCTAAGCACATAGGAAAGGTCAGAAACATTCCCTTTTTAAAGTAAATGCTATACATTCTGTTAAGGGTTTCGAAGAACACCAATTGGTACCATGTGCACAGCATGCGGATATCTTGTTGAATCCTTACTATTGACATCCTTTAAATGGTAGAAAGGTGTATTACTCATACAACAACTCTTGTCCAAGGTGAGGAGAGAAAGTAGCCTGTATACAATCTGGTCATGGTAAAACTCTTTCTGGGTAGTTGTGAAAGATCAAACAAAAGTTTTAAAACTATAGACTTTATTCAAAACAAAAATAAAGCAAGAACCAAACCTATTGAGGCTTTATGCTAAAAAAAAATCTGAGACACTTTCTATGAAAATCTTTGTGACAATGAATTGCTTGACAAAGTGTTGTCACACTCATGCAACAAATAATGTAGCAGAGACATTTAAGTAACTTTCACAAGAGTGTTTAATGGGGTGGGAACTTGTTGTGTAGTGTAATATAATCTATAATGTATGTCAGTTAATATTTCCATTTTACAAGATCATATATGTATGAACATCCATACTATTTTCTGTAATGGTTGTATAAATTTTCACAGCAATTGCATGGAAGAGTCCTTCTATGGATCCTGTGGGTGGGGTTTGGGCTGACATTCGTATGTGTAATCTTGGAGCTCCAGGATATGGAAGAAATGACCCTGAGTCTTGCAATGCAAATTCTGGTTGGGACAAAGTTTATGTCATTGGCAGCCTTGTTTATAGAGTTGCAGGTCATGGATGATGAGAATGTCTGTTCCCTAGGTATGAGCTAGGATGACTCTTGGAAATTTTGTATCCACATTTCTAAATCTAGCACCCATGAAGCAGACCTTTCTTTAGTTCTAGTCAGACTGCTTCAGGCAGTATTGATGATTGGAGCCACTGATGCCCATATTTCTTGAGTCTCCAGTCATAGCTGGGGTCTTTTCCAGATTCCAATAGACAGGCAAGGGAAAAGTTAAGAGTTTTGCTGTATTTTCAAAGAGGGGTCTTGGAAGAGGACCTTTGCCAACTCCCATGGGACACTTGAGAGTAAAACTTTGGTTTATGTCCATGGTGGACACTGGTAATGAAGTTGTAGATACAGCAGGCAGCTGTCAGCTCACTGCGACACAGTCTAGCTCTTTAGAGAATGTCAACAGGCTTTCTAGTCAGGTGGCAGCTGGCAGAGGGGTTGCTATAGCAGCTGGGGTCCTAGGAGCAGGGGAGGCTCAATCAATGTCAGGACCAGCCAAACGCCAAGCTGGACTGAAAACTTGTGAAGACTGCAGAACACCTCTGTAGTTGGGCTGTCTGTGGTTGGAACTCTTTGTTTTATTTTTTTCCTAACAGTATGGTGGCTTCCCCACAGGGGAGCTCGGTAGAAGCTGTGCGCTCCTTTTTCTTTCTTCTAGGCTGTCTTTTTGATTCTTCATACAGTTCAGGGTTCCTGTCACTTCCTTGCTGATTTCTCAAATTCTCCCTCAGTCACTCTTGTAGAAAAGGTTTCCTTTTGTTGCCTTCGTTGTTTTCTATGACAGTCGCTGCCTAGGGCACCTCTACCCTGCTCTTGGCTTTCATCCATCTGAGGTAATTGCTATTAAAATGCATAGATTTATACATATTTATAGACACATTTAAATATATGAATAAAGTGAATTTAATATATAAATTGGAAATGCAGTTACTCTGTGACTTTTTGTCTCAATATTGTTTTTCCTGTCGGTTATACTGGTTCATAAAAGTATACCTTGTGAAAGGAATGCAGATTGTTTCATTTCCTTGATGAGCTGGAATTTGTCCAGTTAAGTATAGTCGGATATTAGTTGGTTTGGGTGGCTTGAAAGTATTTCTTTTCTGTCATTAATATTTGTCTTTTGAACAAATTATTGTACTTAATTTACTTGATCATGTGCATGGTTTAGGGACATATCTCTGAAAGATTTTTCCATTTATCCTGCACTTATTCATGTATGCAGAATGGATGCTTCTTGAGTCAATTAAGAGTATTTATTTTGATGAGGCCTTTCCATCCCATAATTAAGAGAACTTCATGTTCACTTAAAAATTCATGGAACAAAACAGAACAGAACTCGGTGATTCACTCTCTAGACAAACATCAAGACTTCTTTACAAATTTATGATGTGCGTTCCCTCTGACTTCTAAGTAAATGCAGTATTTTCTCTTCTTTAAATGAACCCTACTTCTCTCTTTTAGCGGATATTATCAATGTATTTTTTTTCTTTCAGCTTATTTATATGGTGGATTACATTGATAGATTTTTTTTCTTTATTTTTTAAATTTATTTATTTATTAAAGATTTCTGCCTCTTCCCCGCCATCGCCTCCCATTTCCCCCCCTTCCCTAATCAAGTCCCCCTCCCTCGTCAGCCCAAAGAGCAATCAGGGTTCCCTGCCCTGTGGGAAGTCTAGTAAGTTGAGCATCCAAACTGCCTAGGCTCCCCCAAAGCCAGTACGTGCAGTAGGATCAGAAACCCATTGCCATTGTTCCTGAGTTCTCAGTAGTCCTCATTGTCTGCTATGTTCAGCGAGTCCGGTTTTTTCAATGTTTCACCTTTTAAAAAATGGTTAAAATATGATCATTTTAGGAGTATAAGATCATTTCTCTGGAGTGCTAAAAAAGATGGCTCAGCTTTTTGTTTGCCATGCAGAAATGAGTTCCTGCATTTGGATACCCAGAAACCCCCCAACACACACACACACACACACACACACACACACACACACACACACACACACACGTCATAGGGATGGAAGTCTGCAGTCTCAAACCTGAGCAGGCAGAGAAAAAAGCAATCACTAAAGCTCAATGGCTATTCAGCCTAGCTTTTTTGATGAGTTCCGGGTCCAATAATGAATACTGTTTTAAGAAAACAATACTAAATTGGAAAGCAATTGAGTAAGACAACTGATATAACTCTCAGGCCTTCTTAAATCCAAGTGTACAGACCCAAATGATGAACAGGTCCATGCACCACACATATACACACATGCACGCAGACACACACACACACACACACACACACAATTTTCCCTCTAATATTGGTCAAAAATTTATGTAAAAATCTATTTTCAGCAGCTTCCTGCAGGGAGGAGTTGATTGTCTTTAATTATGATCTTAATGAAAAATAAAATATGGTTGGTTAAGAACTCTTTCCTCGATTATGTTTCATGTTCCCTGTGTTTTTCCTGCATGAAAATCTTAAAGACACAGCATTAACTCTGCATCAAAATTTTGTGCAATTTTTTTTTTACCACAAGCCATTTGGAAATTCATATATTTGGATAGATATTACTCACACATTCTTCTTAAAATGCTATTATTATTTTTATTTATGTATATGAGTACCTGGTTTCTGCGAAAGTCAGAAGAGGGTGTTGACTATTTTGCCATGTTGGTCATTGCCATGGTTCATGGTTGTCTCAGCTGGGCAGAGCTATTGATTGCTTCTCTCCTTTGAAAGTTTCCATAATACTTTCTGGTACAATTGAAGGTAGACCATATAGGAAAGAGGCTTTGAGGTTAGTTCTATTACAAAAACTGTGTATAACCTAAAATCTAGAATGGTGATATTTCAGCGGTGTTTTTCTTGCTTTGGGTATCTTGCATTATCCTGAGTTTTTTTTTTATTTCCTTATGAAATTTAAGATTTTTTTAGTTTCTGTGAAGATTACTTTGAAATTTTGATGAGGATTGCATTGAAACTGTAGATTTATTTTGCTAGATTGACCACTTTTCAGTATTAGTCCTGCCAGTCTATGAACATGGGAGGTCTTTCTATCTTCTGCCATTTTCTTCTATTTTTTTCTGTGTTAAAAATTTTAAGTCTTTTACCTATTTGATTATACCTATTTATATATATTTCTATACATATGTGTAATATAAATAAGAGTAATAGTGAATCTATGTTTTTTCCAGTTCTTTGGGTTCTTTCTTGTGCCCATCTCATTTTCCTTTTTCCTTTAACAATAACAATGATTTTTAAAATTAATATTTGGATTTTTTTTTTGGTTTTTCGAGACAGGGTTTCTCTGTGGTTTTGGAGCCTGTCCTGGAACTAGCTCTGTAGACCAGGCTGGTCTCGAACTCACAGAGATCTGCCTGCCTCTGCCTCCTGAGTGCTGGGATTAAAGGCGTGCGCCACCACCGCCCGGCTAATATTTGGATCTTAAGTAGATTGCCTTTATAGCTTGTTTTTCTTATCACAATGCTGTTTAATTTCTCTTAACACCACTTAATTTAAAAAACCTGATTCTCATTTTGATGCATGTCTTTAGAAGTAGAATAACAGTATAAATTAAATTGAATATAGGAACTGTTTTATTTATATCATACTTTATTTTTCAAACATGAATAATGATGTAACATCACAATATATATGCATCCTAAAAAGTATCCATAATAAAAGTGAGGAATAAATTAATTCTTTACATTAATTCTGTACTTAAAAAGTGTTGGAGAAGGCAGAATAGTCACAACCTCTCTGATGAAGCTATAATTTCGTGGTCCTGTATCAGCTTTTTCCAAACAGTTAAAATTGCTTTGTAGGCTATTTTCATTGAAATATCAGGAGCTGGTTATAGCTAAGAGAGCTTGATCTTGCCAACTTTGGAAAAGGTCACCAAGCAGCTTAATAACAGGAAGTGTTTATTGCTTCTCTGCTCCAGGTAAGACTAACAATCCTCATGTTCTTGGATTCAGATTCTTCAGGATTCACTCTCTGTATGGTTTTTATTCTGAGTTGACTTTCCACCAAGAGCTTAACTTATATTTTTAAAATGATTCCAAGGGTCTTTTATTTGAAGGCATCATCAAGTATTTCCACAACAGGATGAGACTGAAATCAATGCGTAACTTTAACTTACAGATCCTCAGCGTTGTTACAATGTTGTTGAGAAATTTAAATCACTGGTGCAGTGGAACTCTATACAATGTTTATTGGAGTTTTAGATTGATATTGTGAATAAAACAATGGCATTTACTTTTGACTTCTAAAGATAATGAATAATATTTTAATTCTGTATTTTTCACATTAGGGACAGCCATATCTTCAATTGACAAACTGATGAGTAAATTTAATGAATGAATGATCTTATTCATTTCAAAACATAGAAATTGTATCAAAGCTAAAATATTGCATAAGAATAAATACATAGCTTATGTTTATTCTGGAATTGTGATACATGAGCACTGCTACAGGCTAAATTGTTTTACTAGACATCATATAACACATGGCAAATCTTTAATGTCTCTGAATATAAACAAATGTGAAAATGGGGTCTTTAAAAGCACAATGTGGAGTGATTTCTGATGAAATTTTTTCATATTTGGGACAAGGTCTCATACCATATTTTGTGCTCACTTGGACCATGCTATGTAATACTGGTAATAATCAAACTTGTGACAATTCTCCAGCCTCAGCATTGTGGGTGCTATGATGCCCCACCACAAACTGTTAATGATGGATATCTAATGCTGCTTTCAGTCCTATAGAACTGGTGCCCTTGCCACAAGAAGAAACAGAATGTGTGTGTGCTGAAAAGATACAAGTCAAACCAGGAGTCAGTCTGCTAGATACCAAAGAAAGAGACCTCAGAAGAAATCAGATCTACCAACACATAGCTCCCCTCGCCACCAGAGTATGAGGATATAGACATATAGGTCAGAGAAGAAAGCTCAAGAGTTGGTACTCTCTTTTCCTCTCATCATATGATCTTTGGAGATTGAAATCAGGACATCCGGCTTGGTGGCAATGCCATTATCTGCTGAGATATCTCACTGTCTCCATTATTTAAATTCTTGAAAACTACCACATTGTGTCCCATAGAAAAAGTACCAAAAATTTTCAGTAACATTTTAAAAATGCATCATATATAAAAATCAAAAAAAACTGGAAAGTCTAATTAGAAATGGAGAGGTATATTTAATGATTATACATACATAAAAATTTCACACTAAAAAATGGAGATTCCAAAATAATGTCACTATTTTACAAAGAATTTAGTGTAATTCTTATTAATTGCTCATAGTTGAGTAAATTTTACAGCAACAGCATAAAAGGAATGTTCTATACTGTATAATAATGTTTCTTTACCTTCCTAAACTTCTGTCTAAGCCTGTGTCTGCCACTATGTATATACTAACACCCTTGGCTAATGTAACTGTTTCTTTGAAAGTGAATCTCTCATTCAAGATTTCCAATTTGAAGACATGAAGATTATTTTTTGTTATTTCCCTAAATTTACATATTCATGAATTGAAAAGTTGTAGTTCAAGTCACTGGAGAAAATCATCCACAAATTGACAGGTGTAAGCACTAAACTTTGAAGCAGTCAACACCCAAGAGAAGTCTGTACTGTGAACTAAACCCAACAAGTAATTTAGGAGTTAACATTTTCATCAAATTGGTAATTGTCACACTTGAAATTTAAAAGGCAGCAATTCAATAGATATCTTTACACTGTGAGTTAGTTTTGACACTTTTTGTTATCTAAAGGGCTGAAAGCTAATAACAGAATCATTAATAAACTAATAGGCCAAGGTTATATGAATATATTGAAAAGGATTCCTTCAGGAAATTCTGGAAGCATTTTTTCCTGCAATTTTTCAAATTACTGTCCACTTCCAAAGGAAGATGTTTAAAGAGATAAAAGATAAGCAAGGTTTTCTTAAAGAAAATTAACATTGCAAAAGTAACTGAATAGGGGAGAGTTATTTTATGCTAATGGACTGCTGGTCCTTTACTGTAGTCTTCCTGAACATGCTCAGGCCAACTCTGCAAAGGGAAAGAAGAAAGAGGTTTAGAATAGAGAGTTTATATTCCCACAGAGGAAACAGGTAGAAGCGTAAGACAGAACAAGAAATGCAGGCAGATGGGAAGTAAATTAATGCTCGGATTCATTGTAGCATGATAAAAGGAGTTAGGATGGAAACTTGTATTCAGTGTCTGATTCCAGATTGTGAGGAAATCTTCTAGCTGTAACTGCTCTTCAGGTGATTTGTTGCCAGTAATGAGATGATTATATTTAGGCTAGAAGTTCAAGGTAGAATAAATCATTGCTCCACAGTTAATCAGTGAGATAATCATTCATGGAAGATTTCACCAGGGGAGGTTGAAAATGTATCTCACAGAATATTAAAGAACTTCATACATCCAGAAGTTTGATTTACTTTTAAAATAAGTCTGTTGGCAATAGGGCCCTAACATCTGTAACAGTAAAGGATATACTTAAGAAAAAAATATGTTGGTCCTTCAGTCAACCTTCAAAAACATATTCCACTGAAGAGAACATTTTAGGGAAAAAAATTTTGTTATAATAAGTCTATATCAATAGACAAACGTCCTCATTCTAAGTCTATATTGTAGGCAAGAGTTTGCCAAACATGATGGGAATGTTCAATATGAGTCAAATTGTGTGTGTACAATTTCTTCCTTTTTTTTTCTTAGCCATTTAAAGCACTTAATTTACCAAAGTATACCAAATTTATGGGAAGCCCTCCCATGCTTTTGTTTCTGTCCCTCATGTTACTGTTCTTATTTCCTAGTTCCAAGGAGTTTTCTACTCTGTTTTCCTTTGGATCTCCCAAAGGTCTTGGTCTTCCAGGGTTGGTCCCAGCATGGAGCAGCAGCAGGCAGGATTGTAAGCTTCAGGAACTACAGCTTTCTTACGGCCAGAAAACGAAAGGGGCTGATAATCAAGGAAGTGTTACCAGTACTCAAAAAGGTGAAGAGTTTGACTCTGCCACATTCTTTTGCTCTAATCTGCCTTAATAGGTTCAAAGGCATTAAACAATCAGTCAGAGACTAAAATCTATAATCTGGATTTCACCTTTTTGCTTTATAAGTTGACTATTTCAGGTGTTAGTTATTGTGGTACGAAACTAACAAAAATCTGAATAAGATGCTTGTCCTTCACAGTTTGTATTTTGAACAAAAATTGGGATTTCAATTACTTATTAAGACAGTATTTTTTCACTTCATTTTTATTTTTAGAGTGTGTTTGTGTGTGTGTACACTAAATACATGTAGGTACCCACAAAGGTGATGAGAAGGTGTGAGATCCACTAAGGTGGGAAAAACAGAAATTACTGAGCTGTGCAACTTCAGGGCTAGGAACCAGACTAAGATTCTCCAGAAGAGTAAATAGCACTCTTAACTGCTGAGTTGAGTTACCTCTCCAGCTCCCCAAAATGACTGTTTTCAAGAAATATATCATAACATACAGTGTTCTGTCTTAGTGAAATGGAATCTTTTGGTGTTTATGCATTTTAATATCTCAGTATGAGAAAGTCTGAGAAAAGTACATTTATGGTATAGATCATTAGACAAGAAGGATTCTTCAGGAATGTATCTTAAAAATAAAGGTTTGTTTTCAAATTCAAAATAAAAATTTAATCTACTGGTAGGGAGAGTTTTTCTAAAGATGGCATATTATACCTATGGAAGTAATCAAATGATAATTTATACTTATTTTCTAGTGAAAAGAAATACTAATGATATTTTCTTATGTTCTCCCTCATTAAAACTAAAAAAAAAAAATCTGTCTAAATTTTGATAGGACTACATTCCATCAAAGCCCTAAATTAAACTCTACAAATCAGTGGTTTGCTTTTTATATTTTATTTCCTCTTTTGAGGATGTAACATACTAACAAACATGGGATTTGCTTCTCAGACTTTGGTATGTTGCCTTTGATTTTCTGCTGTAATCTGGGAATAAAATTCTACTGCTGAACTTAAATATCTGACGTTCCTATCTCTGCCTTTCATGTGTTGAGATTATGGGCACATGACATTGTACCCATCTTAGGTTGATCAGATTTCTATACTGATTATATCGTAATATTACTTATTATATTGATAGATGCTTAATATGGCCCAAATATAATGTATAAGGAATAAATGTTATTATTACTTATGGTTCAGCAAGCAAGACTGGCACTGTTGCATTTTTGTCTATTATCCCTGATCACAATAGGTTGAGTATTATGCACATAGTAGCATGAATTGGAACTGAGAACACCCAGCTAAGAATAAAGATTAGAATTTCTTATACTTATATTTATAGCTATAAGTGCCGGTACTTTGAACCTGCTGTAACAAAATTCCATTTATTTCTCATAGTTCCTATTATTGAACCAGAAGTACTAAAAATCAAGTCAATGACACTGTATCTGATTGATCACTGAATTCATACAGTGAACTTCTTACCATCCTGTCATGACCAAAGGAGAAAGGAACTCTCCTAGGCTGTTAGAGCAGCAATTTTTTTTCCTAAAGAATTCACCATCATTACCTGGTCAATTCCAAAGTCACTTTGGTGATTAGTACCTCAACATATGGTTTTGGTGTAGAAAAAATTATTCACTGCTTATGAGAAAGAAAGCCTTCTGTTGTCTAAGCAATAGGTAACCTCATCATAACCTAGTTAAGATCTTCAAATCACTTGGATGAAGCCATATTGATCTTGGTGAATAGTCTGTTCTTGAATTTAATTTGCATGTATTTATCGAAAACTTTTAAAAATGTTAGTAAGGATTATGGATCTACAATTTCCTTTTTGTTGGGTCTTTGTGTGGATTTTGGCTTCATAAAAAGAATTGGGCAATGTTCCTTTAGTTTCTATTTTGCAGAATAATTTGAAGTGTTGACATTAGTTCTTTGAAGATCTGGTAGAATTCTATTCTGAATTAAATCCCTTGGGCCTGGGATTTTGTTGTTTGGGAGGGTTCTGTTACTGATTCTATTTAACTAGGGTATATGGGCTTGTTTAAGTTTGTTATTTCATCTTAATTTAACTTTGGTGATTCATTTATATCAAGAAATTCATTCATTTCTTTTGAGCTTTTACGTTCAGGAGAGGACTGATTTTTAAAGCACATTCTTATGTTTTTCTGTATTTCTTTGGTGTCTCCTCCTTTCCATCTTCAATTTAAATTGGTTAAGAGTGTCTTAAACTATGTTTAAGTTAATATAGCAAAAGGGTTGTCAATTGTGTTGGTTTTCTCAAAAAACAAAATTATCATTTCACTAACTCTTTTTTTGGATTGTTGTTTGTTTTTCTACTTCATCCCCTTTACCCTTCATCCCTTCATCCCATTTTTATGATAGAGCCCATGGGTTTACTTCATGGTTTTATTTTGTTGATGTTGTTTGTTTGTTTTATTGGTGTGTATGTGTGTACATTTGATTTTGGGTAAGATTTGATTCGTTTGTTTGTTTACATCTTACTGTTTTTCTTATCTTTAGTTTACCTGTTTGTTTTGATTTTCATTTGTTGTTTGAAGTTTTTGTATTTTTTTTCCTATTTTGAAAAAGAAACAGAGAGAGAGAGAGAGAAACAACACACAAAGTTGGATAGGTAGGAATACAGGGAAGATCTGGGAGGAGATGGGGGAGTGGAAAGAATATGCTCAACTATATTGAATATAAGGTTTTTAATAAAAACTATTTAAAAAAACTTCAATTCTCACAATGATAAAAATACAAAAAAAAGCAAGAAGCTCAATATCTGTCTCTTCAAAATAGCTATACAATAAAGAACAAAAATGAGAGAGAGAAAAGTCTTGTTAACAAGTTGAAATCACACCATTGGCAGTATAGCCTTGTTGGGCTGATTTAATTTTTTTTCATGTTTTCAACTTAATGTTTTACTCATTTCTGCTAACTACTTATTTGTATTTTACCTGGATTTGTCTATTCAAATTCTGACTGCCCTCTCTCATTCCATATGAGATCTTCTCATAGATTACCTTATTAGCTCTGTATTACTTTGTTATTATATACTCTCCAAGCCTTCCATTCTCCACCATACTCACCAACCAATTTCCTTAAGAAAACTTTCCAAGAGCCGGGCGGTGGTGGCACACGCCTTTAATCCCAGCACTCTGGAGGCAGAGGCAGGCTGATCTCTGTGAGTTCGAGGCCAGCCTGGTCTACAAGAGCTAGTTCCAAGACAGGAACCAAAAGCTACGGAGAAACCCTGTCTCAAAAATAAAAAAATAAAATAAAATAAAATAAAAATAAAAAAACTTTCCATAAGAAGAGATACACATGTATTTGGCTGCTTTTTTTTTTTAATCTGACTCTTTCACTGGGCTCTGAGCTTCAAGCTAGTAAGAATGATGTCTTGTTTTCCTTTGTTTCTCAAGCACTTGTATTGAACAACACATCCTCAGTCAATGCTTAGTGCATAATGAGAGAATAAACATGGAGTAGTAATCCATTTGTGCATCTAGAAATGAAGATGAACAAACTTACAAAATTAATCACAGTAAAATCACTCTTCTGTGTTATTTGGAATTGAGAGATAATGGGAAGTCTGAGGCACTTTCTAAAACAAATCTTTTAGAATGTGGCCTGGGCATTTCAATGACAATACTGCTCCAGCATTCAGTCTATATTAGTGAACTGTATTTAGTTCATGCCATACACTCAAAGGATTACTAATTTTAAAATAGGTGAAAATACAAAATAAGCCTAGTCTGTTTGGATGCTCACCTTCCTGGACCTGGGGGGGGAACGGGGAGGACCTTGGACTTCCCATAGGGTAGGGAACCCTGACTGCTCCTTAGACTGGAGAGGGAGGGGGAGGGGGAGTAGGGAGAGGGAAAGGAAGTGGGAGGAGGGGAGGACTTGGAAGTTTTCAATAAAAAAGTAAATAAAAAAAATTAATCAAAAGTGATATATCTTCAGAAATATATTACATGCTGTATTTGAATAATATGTACTTATTTTATTTACAGTTCATAAAAGAACCAGATGAAATATTGAAAAATACATTATAGGGGAAGAAAAAGAAAATACAAAAAAATTGGTACTGGAGTGCTTAATGAGTCCTGGGTTTTATTTTTCTTCTTTACTGACTAACACTGAACAAGCCACTGTAGCTGTTGCTTCTCTGCCCCTTCTTCCTCCTCCCCATTCCTCTTTGTTCTCCTCCTCCCATTTTGGGAGCAGTACTCTACTGACTAACCCAGGCTAGTGTGAAATTAATTTGCCGGATCCCTCAGCCGGGTCTTAAACTCAAGACTAATCTTTGTGTCTCAGTCTCCAGAGTGCCAAGAGTACAAACATAAAAAAGCAAGTACAACACACAGGTAAGGTTTAACTTATCATTTTAATTTTCATGATCTCCATGTTGAAAATAAGAGAACTTACTCAGGCATTTATCCAAGTTTTGATATTTTTTTCTGAAGATTTAACATTTAACTTCTGGTGTATTGTCCGATAATCAATTCACTAAAGGCGCCAGGGAATAAAAGGGGATAGTACATAATTAGCACAATTTTCTATATATTCAGAGTTATTTTTATTCATCAAGAGAATTACATGTTTGGGCATTCATGTAGCTTACCTTGTTTTGTTCTTTTAAGACAGGGTTTCTCTGTAGCTTTGGGGCCTATCCTGCAAATGATTCTGTAGATCAGGCTGGCCTTAAATTCATGGAGACATGTCTGTCTCTGCCCGAGTGCTGGGATTAAAGGCATGTGCCACCACCACCAGGCCAGCATTCATTTTTTGAATAGATTTTATTTTCATCATTTCTTAGGTATGAACAAGCTATCTTATTCCAGGTTTTGTGCTTGGTGATGCAGAGCAATAATAACCAGAACTAAAACGGTCTTAGAAACTATTATGATATCCTATACTGCACTGAAAAATCATCCAGTGTTTATCCACAGGTACACTAGGGTTTATGGTCCCTATAAAAATTAACCTTTCGTTTCTGTGACAGCATTCTTTAGATAACCAGCTTCTAAGAAAGGAAGATTAATTGAGACTCATGGATAGATACACTTCATTCGGGGCTACTTGTACTGAACACTTTATGAAAGCACAGTATATCAAGGAAGGAACATGCAATAAAAGAGATCAGTTAACCTCATGGCTGGAGAAAGTAAAGAAAGACAAAAGGGCCTGTCTCCTACTAGCTCTACTGTGTGATTCTTTGCAATAAAATTAGCATCTCAGACTAGGATGACACAAACAGCCAAAGCATGACTTGTTCAAGTGGTCAGCATAAGTAAATTGAAGTTACTGGAAGTTGCTTATGGAGTGGTACAACTATGGACAGTTTCATTTTTCTAAAAATTCTTTTCTTCATCATCACTTTTGCTTATCATACTCTTGTTTTATATGTGTCAAGGTTTACAACAGAAATATGCAAATGTGCAAACTTGCATTCAGACTAGTATAAATGCAGTTAGGTGATGGCAGATGCAAACAAAATCAAACTCTGGAAACTTAGATATTGATGTGGATGCTCTCCTTTTCAGGGAATCTGCTGTTTTTTCTCTTCCTTCCTTCCTTCTTTCCTTTATTTATTTATTTATTTATTTATTTATTTATTTATTTATTTTTTAATGGAAAAAAAGTGTTGTCCTTTTATGGAAAGGACTGTTGTTTCACTGAAGTCTAGTATGCAGAAGAGTCAACTACCAGCTTGTAGAAAGTTGAGTGTCTTGTGAGATACCCCTATTGGGTCATGTGTTGAAAACATGGTCCTGGATGATGGTATTGTCTTGAGAGAATGTGGAACGTTGGGGAGAGAGTGCATAGCTGGAAGAAGTAGATGACTGTAGGATGTTTAAAATCTGCCCAAGTTTTATCTCCATCTTAAGTTCCCTGACTGTTGCTGATATAGTGTAGCCAGCTTCCTCATTCTCCTGTTGCAACTGTCCTGAGTCACTTTTGCCTCCACGAGTCACTCCTACCACCACGATGCTCTGGCTGAAATAGTGAGCCCAAATGAGTCTCCTTTTTCTTTAACGGGGTTACAGAATATTCCTTTACATTGTGTGAAGATGTATCACTGTAATTGTCTTAATAAAGAGCTGAATGGCCAATAGCTAGACAGAAAGAGGTTAAGCAGGACTTCTGGAGACAGAGAGGGACCAGTGAAGAAAAAAGGCAGAGTTGTCAGTCAGATATGGAGGAAGCAGAATGAGCAATATGGACAGATGAGGTAACAAACCATGCAACAGAACCTAGATTAAAATAAATGGGTTAATTTAAGCTAAGGCCAAGCTTTCATAATTAATAAGTCTCTATGTTGTTATTTGGGAGCTGGTGGCACAAAGGACTTCCTATAAACTGCTTTTCGTTGGGCATTTGGCCACAATGATGAAAATAAATGTAACTAATTCAAAACAGTGGCTCCAGAAAATAAAGTCATTGCTGTGACTACTTGACCATTTCTTGCCTTCTGTGGGAGGAATTTGAGTATGTCTGTACTCCTCAAGAAGTTGCAGAGTGTTATAAAGAAAGATCCGAGAACCATTCTGGTAAGTGTGTCTGAAAGGACAGAATGCTCAGAGAAATGCAGATAGTCAAGTTCTGGGTCATGAATGATCAGGAAGAATGTGGTCTCTATTGGGAATGAGACTAGAGGCCATTGATTCAGTATTATACCGAATAAATTCTTCCCGTGTGCTGAGTGAAAAATGAATTTGAAAGTAATAGCCTAATGTGATTGGTGTAGGAAAATTTGAGTTTATGTTGGATAATTGCTCATTGTTCTTAGCTATTGGACATTGAGGGCAAGTAGCAAGTAGAGCTGGAAGAAAGAAAAATGTACAAGTTAGTGGGGAAAAAAAAAGAGCTGGGAAAGAAGGTTTCAGATAAGCCATCTACTGTTGTTAGAGAATACAACACAATGAAAGAGAAACCTTACTTTGTATTGGCATAATCAAATGTATCTTCAGAAGAAAACCTCCCACAGTGACGGCACCGGCTTGCAAAAACAAAACTTCATTTAAACAGGGGACTGCACTGAGAATGACCCAAAGGAGTTTCCTGCTTGAATACAACTGCATGGGAAGTTTTATCCCCCCCCCCCCCGAATTTAGAGGCCAAAACTCAGAAGTCATTACAGGTGTTGTAGAAGGAGGGTCAATGAGCTGGCAGCATTGACTTTACTGTCTCCTCTTCCTAGTGCAGTGTAATGCACTAGAATTCAAAGGTGGGGGTGGTGAGAGAAACTTTTAGTAAAGTTTCAGAAAGCAGTTGAGGGTAAATAATATATTGCAACCTGGGATTTTCTGCAAAGAGCTTCTAAGAGCTCAAAGAAGAAATTCTAAAGGTGTGAAGGTGAAGCCTTAGTTGGGATAGAGAACCCAGGAAATTGAACAAGTCGGTAATGAGGCAGCTACAAAAGAAAGCTATAGGTAAGCAGGGCGTGAGCCTAGCCTAAAGAAAAAGACTTACCACGGTGCCCCAGGAAGCAGAATTGGAATGGTGTGTTATCTAAGCCCGTTGGAGCCCAAATAATGCCAACTTGGCCTGTGCTTCATACTTGTGGCTTTCAGAGGTTAATGTTGCATTGTGGTGCTTTTGCTTTGGCCTTATCTCTCCTTGCTGAGTTTACTCTGTCCTGTGGTACAGTGGAAGGATCTGACTTGGGCTTTGTTTGCATCTCACAGTTGACAAACTGCCTTGAGTCTAAGAAACTGAACTTTATAATCATGGTAAAGTCCCAAGAATATAGGGATGTTTACAGTAGGAAGGAAGCATTTGACATCATGAAATGTTCCAAAGTCTAAGGTTGCTGGGAAAAGAAGTTGCACTTGGGTATGAATGAAGTGTCACCCTGAACTAATGTGTGTAAACTCTTGGTCTGAAGCAAGTGGTGTGGTTTTGGAATTTGTGGGGTCTTTGAAAGAAGAGTTCCACTTGGAGGAGTTTTGATAGAGGACCCTTGTTTTTTCCCGACTGCTCAATAAGCTTACACCCGAAATATTCACACAGAAATTGCATTCATTAAATTGTTGCTTGGCCATTAGCTCTAGCCTGTTATTGGCTAACTCTCACATTTTGATTTAACCCATTTTTAATAATCTGTATATCACCATGAGATCATGGCTTACCAGGAAAGATTCAGCATGTCTGACCTGGCAGCTCCATGGCAGTTCTCTCTCTGACCTTCTTCCCAGCATTTAGTTCTGTCTACTCTGCCTAAATAAGTTTTGCCCTATCAAAAGACCAAGGCAGTTTCTTTATTCAACCAATGAAAGCAACACATAAACAGAAGGACCTCCCACACCATTTTCCCTTTTATGTTTAAACAAAAAGGAAGGCTTTAATTTTAACATAGAAAAATTACATATAACAAAACAGTTATCAAGCAAGAATTACAGTAACAATATTTATATTTACTTTATCTTTTAACATAACTAAGGAAAACTATAACTATAAATTCTTCAACTCCATCAAAGACTCCAGAAGGATATAAAATTACCTAAGAAAACAGGAAGTACACTGTAAGTGACTTTCAAAACTCTAGAAATGACAGAGATATCTTGCTGCCTGAACAGCCACCCAAAGTTATTTTGTACTGTTGGGGCATCCATCTTTAGCCTATAGGCCCATAGTATCCAGCAGACTTTTCCATGAAGTTGGAAATTTTAAAGATAGCTTAGTCACTTTCTTTTGTGTCCTGCAGAATGTCTCACGGATTCTTTCATGAAGCAGGAACCATGAAGGATCATCTCACCTTTAGTCAAGTTCAACAGTCATCTTTCTGCGGGTTCTTCATGTCCGGTTTATGCATAAGTCCAGGCAAGAGCAGTTTCTTGCCCAAATGGCTAACCAACTCCATAACGATTCTCTTTGATGCCCATCTTTCTCAAGAAATAGATTGGTGCTGCCAGGAACTGATATGTCTCATTGTCATGAAAAGCCCTAAGTTATTAAAATATTTAAATACCATATTTAATATTAAGAATATTAAGATATAAAGAATGCCTATCTAACTGAAATATATCTCTATATATCTAGAAAGTCTAACTAACATGAGTACAAGCTTGACTATTATCAATGATTATCCATTAACAACCTATATTTCCTAATTATACATTACATTTTAAAATAAACTATGCAATCACAATAACTTAATCAAGATCAGAAATATACATATAACAAGATTGACCTTAAATTTATATCAATAAATCATAATTCATACTAATGCAAATTATTCATATCTATATCATATCCACCTTTAAATGTAAAAGAACATTTATAAACAATATTTGGGCTGGGCGGTGGTGACACACGCCTTTAATCCCAGCACTTGGGAGGCAGAGGCAGGCAGATCTCTGTGAGTTCGAGACCAGCCTGGTCTACAAGAGCTAGTTCCAGGACAGGCTCCAAAACCACAAAGAAACACTGTCTTGACAAAGCAAAAAAAAAAAAAAACAAAAAACAAAAACAAAAACAAAAACAAAAAAAACCCCCAATATTTGGGAATATGAGCATAGTTTTCCTACACTAGAGGAGGTAGGAAACTGGAAAGGGTTGAGTTTTATAGACCACTCTAGTTACACCTTAGTTTTTCTGCTTCTTAACTGTTGAGTGATGTAACCAGCCTGCTCACCCTCCTGCTGCCACAGACACGCATTTGCCTTGCTGCTATGCCTTTTCCACCATGATGCAGTTTAACATCTGAAACCATAACAATTCTTTCTTTGGACCACTAGCTCCCAAATAATGACATGGAGACTTCTTATCAAATATGAATGCTTGGCCTGAGCTTAGACTTGTTTTCAACTAGCTCTTAAATTAACCTGTTTATAGTAATCTATGTTCTGCCACGTGGCTCATTACTTCTTTTCAGTACTTTACATCTTCCCACTTCCTTCTTTCTGCCAGATCTATTCCCAGAGTTCCTATCTCTGTCTGGAAGTTCCATCTATCCTCTCCTGCCTAGATAACGGTCATTTGGCTCTTTATTAAACCAATCAGAAGGTGTCTTAGGCAGGTGACGTAAAACAGAGCCACATCTTTACACATACACAGTATACAAAAAGATTATCCTTATATGAAGTTGTGAGCCACAATGAACTTATCGTTTCTTAAAGTGCTTTCTTGTCAGGTTCATGATCACAGTGGTGAGAAAGGTCTCTAACATATGCAGTTACTCTGAATAGCATTCAAAGGATTCATTTTAGTATAATCTACTTTGTTAGGCTCTTCCAATGACTAATCTATCTTCCAATAAACCTCTTCTCCTACAGGGTCCACCACATCCCAAGAGTGCCAGACACAGATGACTAAAACTCTTATAAACGGGTCTTCAAGTGATGTTTGGATTCACACTTTAACATTTTCACTTTAACCTCACCATTACTAGAATACATACCTTTTAGGAGATGTAGATCAAGAATTATAATGAATTCACTCCCTGATAAGGTCAATTTACAAAATTTGACATCTACTTCTTATGACTTAATAGTTTCAACAAACCTAAATCATCACTTAAGTTAAAATTGAGATCGGAAGTTTAGTCTGATTCAATCATTAAATCATTTATTTAAGTAAAATAATTTCATATTCATTTTTGTTTCTTGTTAAACTTACAAAAGCCCAGAGGACAATCAGTGTCCTTTACTTTAGGTTAGTTAAAAGAATTGTGAAGTATCTTCCATTATCATATGACGATTAAATAGTATTCATTTAATTGTGTGGTATAAGGGCTCTGTACAAAGAGAAATAAAAAAACTCCAAATGAAGCTGTTCATCACTTAAAAATTGGGTATGAGATGCATTATATGCCACATTTTTATTTTTAACACATTTTTATTGATTATTTGGAAACATCACATCATGTGGCCCAATCACATTCACTTCCCAGGACTCTTTGATCTACCCCCAACTCTTGTGACTCCCCCCATAAAAAGAAGAGTGAAAAAAATAACAAGTCTAGTTTGTGTTGCCCATATGCTCACTGGAGCATGGTCAAACTCCCAGTGGCCTGTTCCTCAAAAGTAAATGGTCCTTCCCCACCTGCATACGATCCCCCAGAAGCCATTATCTTCAATGACTTTCTGTTAGGCTGTTTTTTTTTGGGGGGGGGGCAAGGGATAGGGCTTGACACAGAACCCTTACATGTCCTTCTTTCTCAAGTGTCTGTCTTCAGTCATTGATTCTACTGCAAAAATAGCTTCCTTGTCCTTTACAGTGAGTGGGAGTGTGAATCATGTGCTTCCACATGCTTTCTGGCAACAGCACCTACCAAAAGCATTCACATGGTCTCCAGCATGAGCACGGCCTCAACATGGTCTCCGATACCAGTAGAGACCATGGACATCAATGTAGCCCTCTGCTATATCATGAACAAGACACCATTGATATGGGAGAGTCTTCTGTTTTGTGTTGATTTCATTGGTTAAATAAAGAAACTGCCTTGGCCCTTTAATAGGACAGAAAATTAGGTAGGCAGAGTAACAGAACAGGATGCTGGGAAGAAGGCAGTGAGGTCAGATGCCATTGCTCTCCTCTCTGAGATGGATGCAGGTTAAGAATCTTCCTGGTAAGACACCACCTCGTGGTGCTACAGTCATTAATAGAAATGGGTTAATCAAGAAGTGAGAGTTAGCCAAGAAGAGGCTGAAACTAATGGGCCAAGCAGTGTTTAAAAGAATACAGTTTCTGTGTAATTATTTCGGGTATAAAGCTAGCCGGGTGGTGGGATGCAGCCTGCAGCTCCCTACTGCACACCATCATAGCCCTAGGCTGCAGCACAGGCTAAAGACCTCAGCATGCCACAGGTTTATGTGGTGAACCATGAGTGTTAAAAGTAAAGTACACTTAATTTTATCTATATCTTCATTGAATTTCTAATTGAGACTAATAAGACTTTTAAGTTGCTTAGAGATGAAATCAGTGGCTTGTAAAACAGCCTCAGTTAGATAAGATCATGTTTACTATCACTCCAGGGGCATTTTCTTAGGTTAAGTCCACATGTAATAAAGACTTTGTTTTCAAATTTAAAATATTAAACATATGTTTATTGGAACCATAGTATATACTTTCAACTTTCTGACAGTTTTCCCATTCCTTCCCTAAGGTCATAGCAAAAGATCAACAGTAAAAAGACTAGAGAAATGAGGTCAGAGTAAGAGCCTACATCACCCCAAGACTGTCAGATGGTAAAGGTCTAACCTTCACCCTTTAGAGCTATATGAGGCAGTCTATATTCATATACCTGTGTTCCACAAACACAGAAACTATATATGGTTCAGACAAGTAATACACATATCTCAGGCAAGTGCTTCTATTCTAAGGGATAAGGTATATGAATCATGGCCAGGGCCTTTTTCTCTGGGGATGACAAGACGCCAATAAATAAATTCTTTGCCAGGCTGCAAAATTAATGGTTTGGGCAACCCAATCTTTGTAAGTAGAAAAAAACATGGCTGTGCTAGGTATATCAGAGCACAGAGAAGGAGTGCAGAGACAGACAGTATCCAAGAGTATTTGGTACATCCAGCCTGTGTCTTTTCATTCAGAAAGCTGTTCTATATCAAGCATCCAAGATGCCAGGAATAAATAAGTTATGCAAGCTGAATTCACATTTTTCTATTATTTGTAACTGCAAGAATCTTGACCAATAGAAGGATGAAAAAGTCATGAAAAAATTTGATGGCAAGAATAAAGATGAAAAAAATCAATTTAAGGTCTTTATGGAATGATGTGAGATTCCCCTCTGTATGCTGTAAATATGTTTTATTACCATTGCATAGCAGGGGTCAGGAATCGCTTGTTTTCCCTGCCTCCTAGCCCCCAAATAATCATACAGAAATTGTATTAATTAAAACACTGCTTGGCCCATTAGCTCTAGCTTCTTATTAGCTAACTCTTATGTATTAATTTAAGCCATTTTTATTAATATGTACAATGTACTTCCTGTTTACTTAGGTAATATTATATCCTTCTGGGGTCTTTGATTGAGCTGATGACATTCATAGTTATAGTTTTACTTCATATGATAAAATATAAGTTAGATATAATTATTGTAAATGCAATTCTTGCTTGATACCTGTTTTGTAATATGCAATGTTAATATGTTAAATTTAAAACCACCCTTTTATTTAGACAGAAGAGGGAAGATGATGTGGGATTCCTCTCTGTATGCTGGGAATATGTTTTATTATCCCTGGTTAATAAAGAAGCTAATTAGGCCTATGGCAGGGCAGAATAGAGCCAGGCAGGAAATCTGAACAGAGATATAGAAAGAGAATAGGCAAAGTCTAAGAGATGTTATGTAGGTGCCAAAGGAAAAAGATGCCAGAACCTTACCAGCAGACAATAGTCTCATGGTAATATACAGATTAATAGAAATGATTAATTTATGATGTAAGAGCTAGTTAGAAGTATGTCTGAGTCACTGGACAAGCAGTATTGTAACTAATAGAGTTTCTGTGTGTTTATTTGGGTCTTGGAAGCCAGGAACCAAACATACAGTCTCTATCTACAATGGAATAAGAAAATGAATAGGTACATTCCAAATAGGAGCCATTGGAAGAAAGGACATTATGCTTCTTCTTTTAAGAAACAGTTATCAGAGTGGGGGATTGTAGAGATGCAATATTTTATTCACTGAAGACAAACATGTTAAAAGAACAAATATGTAACATTATTAACAGACTAATAAAAATGAATAATTGGTTCAGCTTGCTCTAGCCACACAGAAAAGTATTTTGTACTGATATATCAAAAAGTTCTTCTTTTAATTGTTGTTCAAGAGCTGTTAGTAATTGGATGGGAAGAAGTAGAAAAAGTAAAAGATTTCTTCCAGATATTACTACAGTTGTACAAGGATAGTATTTTAGACAGATTTTTAAAGACAGCTTTTGATTTGGAGCTAGAGAGGTGGTCAATCACTTAAAAAAAAAATAAAGATTGCTCTTCTAAAGGACTTGGGACAAAGTCCTAACACTCCAACCCTCATGGTTGCTCCTGACTATCTGTAAACGACAGTTCCAGGGATTCAGTTTTCTCTGACTTTCTTGGGCTCCAGGCATACACATAGTATGCTGACATACATGTAGGCAAAATAAAACAAAGGCATTGGGTCTGTGGAAACTGTATGCATCATGAAAACTTAGGAAAGAAATCTGAGAAATGTAGGCTAGATTACATGAAGTCATTGCATTACATAAAGTGATAGCAGTGCACCCTATAGAACTCCATAGCTGTCTTTATCTGCATTTCTTCCCTCACTCTGTTTAGAAGGGCTGCATTTGCTATAATCAGATGGTTGTATTCTCTTATGTCTCTTATTCTACTTAATAGCATAAAGCAAGATGTTGAAATGTAATTTTATTCATGGTAATACTTCATACTAGGGATATATTGTTTTTATTATATTCATAAGCAAATGGGGTGGGAGAAAAGAACAATGAAAAAGAAAACTCTCTTAATTGACCATTCACCTTTTTCTATAATTGGTTTTATTGAGCAAGATGTTTTTCTCCACTTCACTCTTTTCCTTCTTCCTACCCATGTACTTTCTCCCATTAGCCCCACACTCACAATTTATTCAAGATTGCCTTTTTCTACGTCTCATGTAGATTAGTTCCATGTATGTCTCTCTTAGGGTCCTTTTTGTTGTCTAGATACTCTGGAATAATGAATTGTAGCATGATTTTTCTTTGCTTTATGTCTAAAAGCCACGCATGAGTACATATTATATTTGTCTTTCTGGGTCTGGGTTACGTCACTCAATATGATTTTTTCTAGATTCATCCATTCATCCAAATCTGGAGGTTGTTCATACCTTCTCCCATGGAGGTCACTGACTTGGGCCTGGTACTGCAAACGTAGATGGCTTGGGCCTCCTCCCATGGAGGTTGCTGGCTTAGACCTGCTCTGGTGGAGGTAGCTGGCTCAGGCCTGCTTCCATGAAGTTTGCTGGCTAAGGCCTGTTCCTGTGGATGTCCCTGGCTTGGTCCAGCTCCTGTGGAGGTCCCTGGCTTTGGCCCAATCCCACAGAGGTGTCTGACTCTGGCCTGCTCCCTTGGCATTCATTCTCTTGTATGGTACCTGCTCCTTTGGAGGTCACTTGTTCAGGCCTGCTCTGGCGGAGGTCGCTGGCTCAGGCCTGTTTTATTTACCTTATAGGTCCTTTCCAGGGAGGAAAATTCTTCTGGATTTGATTCAGCATTTACGGATTCATGCTATACTTATCAAAGGATATCAAACTAGCTTGGTAAGTGCACTTGGATATAGTTCACAAAGCAGCAGACACGGTCTGGAAAGCTTGAATCTGAACTTATTACAAATTTGAAGAGAAAAGTGAAGGTGTAAGTTTAATGATCAATAGATATGCCACTGTTCTAATTAAGAACACAAGAATCTGTCAGGTATATGCAAGTAGAACTGCTGAGCTGAATCATGATCCTGGATTAAAAAAAAATAAGAGGCTTGTGTTGTGCTATGGGCTCCTAGGATAGCTATGTTCTCTGCAATATTCTTCTCAGGGTAGACTGTAATGAGCAATGTGGGAAATAGATAAGTCCGAGCATTGTCAACAATGTATTACAACTTTCCGTATAGCCTGCTATGAAGTCTTACACGTACAAAGGTTTGGAAGCAATTTCTGTCACAACCTGATAGGTTACTGTGTAATACTTGATTACTCTAAGTTATCATTACACCTTAATAACATTGTTCGCTTATTACTACATGTGGGAAAAAATAGAGAGCCACATTCTTCCATTATATGAGAAATATCATGGAACTTAGATTAATGTTATGTTCTGAAGCTACTTGAAGCAATTCCAGGCTATCTTTTACATCACATGGAAAACTTTAAGTGAAAGTGTATGCTAGTATATACTGCTATAGCATTCTCTAAAACATGCTATAAGAGTATATAGAATTTTAAGTTTATATTTTTATTTGTTTAGTCTCTCTCTCTCTCTCTCTCTCTCTCTGTGTGTGTGTGTGTGTGTGTGTGTGTGTGTGTGTGCATGCGCTTGTCACTGCATGCTTGTGGAGGTCAGAGGATAACTTGCAGGACTCAGTTCACCTCTAATATGCTTTATTAGGACTGAACTCAGGTCATCAGGCATGGCCACAGGTAACTTGACTCACAAGTGCTAACACCTTAAGTGGATTTATTTATGGATTATTTAATTTTTTATATTACTCATTTTAATGATATCCTTTTCCATTTCCAAACTCCTCCAAGATGCCCTTACCTCCTTACTCACCAACTTCCTGCTCTCTCTCTCTCTCTCTTCCCTCTCTCTGAAGAAAAAAGTCATAAACAAAAATGAAAATCCAAACAGATGGGCACTGCAGAAGATGAAACATCTTTTGTGGAAAGCAGGGCAGAAAATTGCAAGTGTGTGGTTTTCTTGATTCAGCTACTCAGTACTTTCTTTTTTCTTTTTTTCGATGCTTTTGTTTTATAGAAATAGGCTTTTATATTATTATATCCTAAAATTCGCTTATGAAGAGGGATTGAGACTGATTTTTAAGAATTCTATTATTCCTATTTTTCATAAATAACTTGTGTATTTTAAGTTAATGATTTTTCATTTCAATATAACAATATATTGTTTATCTAAGATGAGTTACAGAAACATATTTCCAAATAACTACAAATTGAATGACTTTTATGAGCCCAGTGTTCTTCTAATCTAGAGCTTTTACTTCACTTTCAAATCATTTTTTTCTCTATAGTTGCTGGAATTTTCTTTGTATTTTCCCCAGCAGAGGGTGCAAAATATTAAACCTCAGAAGCACCACAGAAACAGGTAAACTTTAAAACCCTGAGAAATTGAGGCAAAAGTAATGAAGATTGCATTGGACTTGATCATGAGGAAGGGAAATGATAATCACTGGTGCTCTGAGAAGATAGTCATGAATATCAGAAATCAGAAAAAGCTGATTTCTCTAGGAAATGTGCAAAAGCAGGCAATCTGATCATGAACTAAATAGCAATTAATAATACATCATTAATAAATAATAAAATAAATAAATAATAAAATAAAAGTATGACATATAAACAAGATAATAAATAATTAAATAAATGTAGATATAATATAATGCAATAAGTAATAAGTAAATACGTGTAAATAAATATCTTATGTTCAGTGGGCAGAGCACAACAACACTTTGATATATACAAATATTTTGTTTTCAGTGTAGATAAGAGACAACTGACTTCAGCTCAGAACATTTTCAAATATTATTCAGTATAAATCCCTCTTTAGCTCTTTTTGATACAAACTGCAGAAACCCTAGATATATAATGGCTAAAATAAGGTATTCTGATACGGTGGGTTGAAATGTCGGCCACAATTCACTCTTACCTATGTCTAAGTTTTCTGCCTGAAGATTTTTCTCTTTTCTTCATAGAACCAATGTGTATTCTAACCAATACCCTTGAGTTTAGTCTTTTGACACTTTCCTTTCCTTTCTGTCTTACCCCTAGCTCTATGCCAATATCATGACAGAAGCACAAGCTTCAGATGTGTTTATGTAGGAAGATTTGTTCCTTGGGACCTCTGCCATCACCGTGAGGAAAAGCTATCCTGAGTAATTGCTGTATCATCAGCCAGATTCTGAGTCAACACAAGAAGTGCAGCTGAGCCAAATGCAATAAGGAGCCAAGCCCAGCCAGAACCACACTTGAAGCATTGCTCTCTAACTAAACACAGCTAGATCAACTCAACCACAGATATGTGAGTATAAACAAGTGATTTTTTTTTAGGCCACAATGTCTTGGGACAATTTTTTATAAACCTATATCATGGTTTTAGTTAAAAAAAAATACAGCAGAACCCACCCATCCCTCTGTGATATTCACTCACTCATCAGTTCAATGTGTAATTGAATATAATTAAATTATATTCAATATGCTGTCCCTTCCATTGCTTTAATACAAAGAAGATACCTGCACATCTATGCTCAAGGAAGTGAATATAAAATCAAAGCATACCAGTTCTTGGCTTTGGAAGGATTTCTGATATAAGATACATAAACTAGTAGATGACAATGTTGTGGACAGTTCCATCTAACTGAGAGTTATTGAGTGTTGGTGAGAACTATTTCTCAGAAGTTGAACTCTGTGTAAGTTCATGGACGTTAAAGTGGAGTGTAAATTTCATCACTCACCGAAGTTTCAGGTATCAAGATACACAGATGAGAAGGCTGAGTTCTTTTTATTAAATTATATTTTTGACAGAGACATTTCCAACACAGCTTTAGAAGTAAAAGTTCATGTTAGTTCAACAAGAAAGAATAATATACCTCCTTAGGCTCCGATGTCATCACTGGGGGTTTCACTACATCTAAAGATCAATAAAACAGGATGTGTCCTCTGAGTGACTCTGACAGTACTGGAAGGGTTAAACTAGTACAAAATAAAAATATTCTACAGATATGATTGTACAAGTCATACATGAACTCAAGAGCTCTGTCAGCAATGACAACTAAAGCATACACAACAATTAGAAATCAAGTCCCCCTATGAAACTCAGAACCTGCACTGAGACATTAGTGAAGGAGGCACTCTGACACACTTAAGTAAGAACTGAGGTGGGCCTGGAGGTTTCTTGGCAGCTAATAGTACTTGATGTCCTTTCATATGACTGGAGTTCTGTTCCCAGAACTGGCATATGGTCCCTCACAACCGTCCAAATCCCCAGCTTTGTGTGATCTTAAGCACTCTCTGGATTTTGGAATCACTCACATACATGGGTGCATACACTTACACAGAAATATATACACAGAAACATTAATAAAAAGAAGGCTATTCTTAGAAAAAGAGAAAAGGAAGAGAATGAAGTTAAAGAACTTAAATGATGTTAAAGGAGAAGCAAGAACAAGTTATTGCATTTTTTTTTCTCTTCAAGGATGTTTTAAAACGTTCAACTTCAGGTTAAAAAGAGTGCACCACAGTTTAAGCAGTATTTCTTACCAGACTAATAGGAATGATGTAATTCAAAAAAGCCATGTCTCTTTGTAAAAGTTTAAAACTGAGGCAATTATATTAAAATGCTAACTTGAGATGTTTCATGTATGTTAGATAGCAGTTAAATGGTCCTTTAATCCATCTGTCTTAGGTGTCCTTCTGAATGATAGTTTGGAATATAATAAAAAAATAAACCAATAGGGATGGTGTGGGACAGAACCTCATTTGCATTGGAAATGAAACATGAAATGATTTTTTAGAAGCCTGCACCTAAGGTCAGTCTCAAAACTGGTGACACTGACAAGGGCTGTTCATGGAGATAATAACATTAAAGATAACACCAGCCTGCACTAGAATCTATTTTGAATAATCTACTATTATTCCTCTCAGACACTGATTATGAATTGCATAGGATAGTCATCAATAGTGATCCTCATCCTCAAGTATAGAAACATAGTTAGAAGTCTCCTGTCAGGTCGCGTGGAAGGTGGGAGGAAAATCCAAAGAAGCACAGCAGAAAGACAAGATATTCCTTGCTGATTATCCTAAATGAACCCATGAAAACAGATTCCCAAGGTTTCCGTGATAAATACAATCCCCAAGGAGCTTGTCTGTCTTTGTGTATACTTACCCCTTTACAGCAACAGTGGCCTACCATCTACTTAGAACAGTGGTTCTCAGCCTTCCTAACACTTTGACACTTTAATACAAGTTCCTCATGTTATGGTGATTCCACCCCCCCCAACCAAAATATTGTTTTCATTGCTACTTCATAACTGTAATTTTGCTACTGTTATGAATCATAATGTAAACATCTGAATTTTCTGATGTAAAGGTATTTTCTTTATGTAAATATATGCAGCTTCTTATCATATGTGTTGTACTCCATCTTCATAATGTATTTTAATATTTTCAAGAGAATAAATTATCTTGTAGCTTATTAATGCACACTTTGTTTTTCTCCCACTTTTTATTTCCTCATTACTATAACTCCAATATCTTCTTGAACCTTTTGGCCTCCAGTAGGCCCTTTTTCTACTTTCATTTCACCAATATTCTACTATCTCCTTTATCTAAATTATGTTTACAACAGTATTGCTAATAGTCACCACTGTTATCACCAGTATAATACTAAGGAAGAAAATCTTGAAGCATTTAATGATCAAGATTCTATTGCTAGACACTGGCTCTTAATGGCTGTGATGAACTATGACCTATTCAACAGACATATAACAGGGGGTATTGTATACTCTCCAGGGACTGGTGGTATCTGAGGTTCTGTACTTCCTAATATGTTTCCTGGTGATACTGATCCTATCTGTCCTCAGACCAACAACTGAAGAGCAAATATCTAAAAGAAATGAAGGCCTGCCACATCCATTTGTTCAGTTCTCCTCCATGGGTAGTCTCATGGGAAACAGAAATGGGATTGAACCCAAGGAACCTTCTGAGTCAAATATGTTTTATTGCATTCTATTTTCTTCTGGGGAGATCTAGAGATTAACAGAACTGTATGTTTTTTAAAATGGTCTTTTCATAAGCCAGTGAGGAAGGCAAACATCCATCATACTGAGATTTCTATTTGACCACTGCACCCCTGTGAAGTTCTGAAAAAATTAATTAAAACAGGAAGCTCCCAGGGTTGAAAGCACTAGATTATCATCTGTACTTTGGGATGTTCATTATATGATTAAACTTATATTGAATATATGATGAGGCATTTCATAGGAGCCAGAGCTAGTAAAACTCCAGGAGCAAATTAAAGCTTCTCCACAACAGAGGTCAAGTCCCATCTAAGTCAACCACTTTGGGGAATGATACTTAATTTCAAGATCTACTTTTTGAATAAGAACTGAGAGAAAGATATACTCAAAATCCTAAATGATCAACTGCCATGTTAGGAAGAAGATTGTCTTTAGGGTTACTATTGCTGTGATACAGCACCATGACTAAAAGCAACTCGAGGAGGAAAAGGGTGCTCCCCCCCCCTCACGGTTCCATCTAACAGGTCACTGCCAAAAGCAATGAGGGTAGGAACTCAAACAGCATCAACCAGGAGGCAGAGCTGATGCAGAAGCCATGGAGGGGTCCTGATACTGGCTTGTTTCCCATGTCTTGCTCAGACTGCTTTCCTATAATATCCAGGAACACCAGCCTGGGGATGGTACCCCATTATTCACGACAGTACATGGAGTAAGCATCCTTACACTGGACCCAAAAGCTATGGTTTCCACCCAAGCCCAGGGTCTTCCCTACAACATCCTGTGTCGCCTCAAACCAGGAAGGATTTGGAAGCACAGTCATTTGGTTTCTGTGTCTTTATTCTTCCCCCACCACCATCCCACTCGTGTATAGAAGAAGAAAATATAAAGAAAAAAAATGCATGCTGTGGTTTCTGGTGGAAGCAGGTTTGGGACTTTGTGCCTTTTCCTGTGGATATCAGGTACAGTTGACTCCATGACTTATTTGAGGCAGGGAACACTGACATTAGACTGTGGTTAGTTACGATTTCCTCTCTTCGAGCCTGTAATGAATGGTTCAAGTATAGCAAGAATTCTACGGTAGACTGATGAGTCTTTGGACATCTTTTATTCAAACCTCTGTTGGAACTGTTAAAGCCCAGTCTCTGTCAGAGAGAATAGAAGCTTAGGGTATGGAAATCTGGAAGAGCTGGGAGTCAGCAGTGGGAAGAAAGGACCCGACTGGGTATTCAGTACAATGACAGAAGAGGGGTTTGGAGTATCAGTAAAGAGGATTTGAGGATCTCAAACAAGAGTGTTTGAAACTAATGTCAACTCTGGGTTTTACACGTCTGTGACAAATAAGTTTTCTTTGTGTTTGGGTATCTATTATTTGATATCAAAGGCTCGGTAACCTTGAGTGCTAATGAGAGGAACCAGAGTGGAGAGTTGGATTTGTATTTAATTTAGAATGTAGCTGCATGTTTTCTGAACTGAAGATGTGGGGTGGAGTATGGAAGAGGTGACAGGCTGTGAAATGAATTTGCTATAAGTCAATTGCAGTTTACTTTAAAAAAAAAAAGATGAAGACAGAGTGACATATGAGTGGGTAATAAGAAATCTAAATGGGTAAATAAAATTTTTTCTGGACATAAATGGGGTATTGATTAAAATACAGAGATGCCTTTTGAGTCATTTTAATAGCTTGGTTATGCAGATATGTGAAGGACGTGCAGGAGGGAACTACCCCATGTTACTAGAGATGTACAGTTTGTAGTACATGTCCCTGAAATAATTTTTAATTGCATGTGATACCATTTAACACTTATTCAGGAAGACAACAGTGCTTTCTAAATAGCTAATCTACCAAACATTGCAACAGATGCAGGAGGTTGGAGGCTTTCACAGTTCTCTGTAACAAGCAGGAAAAGGAGAAACAAGAAAAGAGAGACTCATTTTTCCTCCTCTCCTCATTTTAATATCTAGAATACTTCATGACTCATTGAAGCCCATTTACCTCTACACTCTTATGGTTCAAGCTCAAATATTGTGTTCCCAAATCTTAGGTAGTCTAACCAAGAGATTTTCCAGTTTCATTATGAAACACTCTCTCTCTCACAAGCCACGGACCATTTACAAAACCATCCACTACTTCCTCATGGGTCTCATCTGTAAACAGATGTGCACCAGGGAAATGTCTGTATTTTCCAGTCAACTGTGGCATTTGAACACACAGTCTTCCAGTAAAAAGAAAAAGAACTACCCATCATCTAGGAAAAAAATGGGTATTAAAAGATATTTATATTTAAATCTGCACTTAATTAGGGGCAAGGGATAAATGATACATGAGCTATAATAGAAACATCTCTACATGGAGAACACATTTTCTTTCTACCCCCTTAGCCTTCTTTACTTTATAAACACATTAATTTGCTGTCAGAAGTGAGTTTTGTTTTTGCATTGATGGGTCTCAGCCACTGATGAGAGTCCCAATGACTATTCATGACTTGTTACAGCTAAACCTCTGGTGCGGTGTGAATATTTATGAAGACTATTCCTTTTGTTGATTGGCTCTGATCCTGGTAGCCTTATTAAGAATAAGGTTTACAGGAGATTTGCACACTTGGTAAGAAGGGCAGCATACCAAATATGGGGTAGAGTTGAAGTGTTTTCAACAAAAGAAGCACCTGGGAGTATTAAAAATTGGAAAAGTCTGTATAACCCCTAGGCTGCATTCTTGTAATGTAGTCCAGTTTTGAGATTCTGCCATTCTTTGCTCAAAGTTAATGATCTAAATTTTAATGCAAAAACCCTAGTTTTTACAATAAAGTGTTGAGAGGAAAGTAGACCCGTATCGAGAATAAGGAAGATTTATGCTCTCACAGGGTCTATCAGCAAGTATCAAACTATATTTAAGAAACCCGATCATTTATGAAACTTATAAAAGTTATTCTTCAAGAAATATGCAACAAAATAAATGCTAATTAAAAACAAGTAATCCAGATAACTGTTGAATATTTGTCCGGTTATACTGTTACCAGTTATTAGCAATTGTCTGCAATTTGTTAAATAAGTGATGCATGGGGGTGAATTGTTAGACAGTATTGACTACATAATGTAAGAGTAGCCACCAACAGAAAATTTACAACATTAGCCAATGAAAGGAGACAGGAAAATGGAAATGCTCAGCTGGCATATATGTGCCTACTTCATATGAACAAGACAGTAATCTTTATTGTGTACAAATTTTAGGTAGAATACCTAAAAAGTAAAGGAAGACCATTTTAAAACAAAATCAGAGTACTTATTAGCTTGAATATTTTTAGCCATCACCCAAACTTTAAACATAACTCCTGAATACTAGTGGAAAGATAGAACTAGATTTGAAGCTATGATTACATGATGGCATTCCCCAAAAGGCAGAGCCTTTCCAGTTCCACAAAGCAGTGAGTTCAAAAAGCCCTAAGTGTCTTTTAAAGTTCTGCTGTCACTGCCATGAGATTCTTTCTAAGGAGTTGTTGCAAGAGCTCTGTCCGCTCCTTCAGCCAATAGTCGCTGAGCACTGGGGCATGGTCTCTCTCCCTTTAAAAAAGAAGCCACTTCCCTCTGCTCTCACTCTGGCTTCCGGCTCCTCTTCCAGCAACTAGGCTCCCTTCCTGATTGAGCAGAGGGCTGTTGTCTGGAACGGTGATCTGTAAGTTTTTCCCCTTTAAATAAATATCTTCTCTGTTGGTCATAATTCCAAACTGCTGTGGGATTGTTTGTGACTTACGCCTTCAATTGGCACCCAACATGGGGCTCTAACCCACAACCCTGGGATTAAGAGTCCCATGCTCTACTGACTGAGCAACTTATGCCTTCAAGGGGTCTTTTAACCTATGCCTTAACTGTGCTATTCAACTGGTCCTTGAGTTGAGCTTAAGTGGCAATTACATGTACACACATCATTGTGTCTGTTGCTCCTTGCAAGTAATTTTTTCAAACACCCATGGCCAGAGATTTTTGGCACATTGGTGATCGTGTAAGCATTCAAGCCAAATGCTTTCTGGGTAAACTTGACAAATGTCCAGAGAAGTCATGGTTTCCATTAGGCATGGCCTTTTACTTCACTTGCAGGAAGAGATGAAAATGGTATTCCAAGAAATATTAAATGGCTGGGAGCCTTATTTTGTCTTCTCTTATTTGCATTCCTTCGCCACTGATTTGAAAATGAAGACATAGAAGGACATTGACAGATATAGCTGCACACAGTTCTTTTCTTGTCAAACATTGCTTGCTCTTTAGAAAGACAATGAAGGGAAGGGGAAGGGGAGATTGTGGGTGGAATATGTGCATGCAAGATTATATAACAATATCTGAGTTATCTCAGCCCAGCCTCTCCTGCTTAAGAACTATGATTTGGTTGACAGTTTCATGTATTTATATAGTGAATTTTAGTCATGTTCATTGACCCCATTTCTATTCTTCTTTGCCCTCTCTCTTTTGTGACAAGTATTTTTCTTAACAAGTATCTGTTCCATGAGATTTTCTTGCCCAAGCGTGGGCAGGATGCTATTTAATGAACAAGAGCAACTTATCTGCGACTACACCACTGAATAAATGACACATTTTGCTCCAAACTACTATAAAATGCTACTAGTCTCTCTGGAATGGTTGAGGACTCATGGGCTCCTCCCCTACTCTTGTTGCAATGTTAATGTGCACAATCTTGTCTAGGCCTTGTGCAAATAACTGTAGCTCCAGTAAGTTCATGAGTGCAGCACTAGGCCATGGCCAGGGAGATGTACTACATAAAGAGATGTCTTGTTTTCTGATTTAGAATTTCTCCTTTTCCATTTTGCATCAGACATCTTAAATATTATTGTCCTAGGTATGCTGGATTTCAAAGTGGTGGTGAACTTCCATTTCAGTTATTTTAGGAACGTTCCTCTATTCCTCACTTTTCTTACATTGTGCATTTTTTCCTGCTTCAGGATTCTGATCATTTTAAAGCTAGAAATAGCACCGAAAGAACATTGTCTAGAGGTCATTGTAGGGAGATACTGACAATAAACAATGGTTACTTTGGAGGAATTAGAGGCTCTCAGAAATTTTATGTCTTTACACATACATGAATCGGCATTTAGGTTTTACCTCACATCAACCATATACTTCATTAATTGGAGTCATTCCCATGGTTCTTCCTGCCACCATCAGTTTTGTTGGCTGGAAGCAGGCCCTCTTCATCAACACTTTATTACAAGGCTTTTTATCCATTATTTTAAACAAAGAATTCAAGAAAAATGGAGCAACTTCTGTGCCGGGGAGGTAGCTCAGTGGTTAAGAACATTTGCTTCTCAAGCATGAGGACCTGAGTTAGAATTCTCAGTACTTGTACATAAAAAATCTGGGTATGATCACATATGCCTATAACCCTGGTGTTGTGTGTGTGAGAGAATGTAGAGACAGGATGATAGCTGAGGCTTGTTCTCTTCCTGTGTAGCTTCAGGTTCACTGAGAGACCCTGTCTCAGAAATAAGTTGGGGAGTAATAAGGCATGAAAGCACACCCACAAACATGTGCAAGCATATGCATTATATATATATATATATATAGAGAGAGAGAGAGAGAGAGAGAGAGAGAGGAGGAGGAAACAGTCCAATTTCCAATTTTTAGTTCTTCAGTTTAAAAATGATTTTATTGTACATATTTTATCAGATAACATTAAAGTAAAGCGACCCAGCCACCCTGTATTTTTTAGACCATGATGGGAAGTGTGTGAACAAATAAAGACTTGGAACAGCACATGGTGAAATATAACTGCCGAAATGGTAATGATCCAGATAAATGTTGTACCAAAGTAGGTGTTTTGAATTCTCCCATCGTAATGAGAGTAACAAGGAATGGGGAAAAAGGGATTAAGAGGAGGATAAATATTTATTTTGGCATAATTCTTGAAAGTGGATATTAATTTAGAAATACCAGTTAAACTCAATGGGTAAATTAGTTTGAAGGTGGGGAAGATGGCTTTACTTACTAAAATTGAGCCTTCTTGTTGTATTAACTAGGAAATGCTGCCATAACCACTTAGAATAAACCAGGATGCTTGAAGCAACAGCCATTTATCCTCGCAGTTAAGAAGCCCTAGGCTTCTCAGTCCAGGGTGAGAAATCATCTCATTCTTCTAAGTTCTGGTAGATTCTAGAAACACTTTTAGGATCTTAGCTTGCAGTTGCCCAGTGCCAACCTCAGCCTCTATTCACCCTCGATGGTCACAGATCTTCTTGGGTCTGCCCATCTCAGTGTTGCATAGTGTTTATCTCTTTACATCTCTGTTCAAATGTACCTTATTTTATGACGGTACCTGTAATTAGACTTACATCTACTGTAATTTTGTATGATCAGAACTTAACTTTATGAGATATGTGTGAAAAGACCTTCTTTGTGTATAAAGTCACATTAGAAGGCCTGTGAGGATAATGATTTTAACTCATCTTGCTTGGAAGAAACAACTTAGCCATACCACAAATGCTTTTCTTAATCAAGTTCACCTATATCTCATGGACTATGTGAAATAAAAACAAAAGTTCCTCATGCCTGAGAGGGGCTCTGAGATACTGAAGTCAGCAGTATTAGTTGAAGCCAGGCAATCTATAGAAGAGTTTTCATGTTTCCCAAGTGATTTGAATATGTATTAAAATTTCAGGGCCACTAGAGATTCTAGTTAGCTCTTCCTCAAAAAGATATTTTAACATATAAAATGACTGTTCCAATGAGAATTTTTTTCTTTAATCATTTTGACTAAAATGTAAAAAAAATGTCAAAATCCAGTGATCTAAATATATTATATATATTCAAAAATATTTTTGACATCCAACCAACCCTTGCGTTTACTTTGAATGAGGCTGTGAGAAACCATTAATATTATAGTTCTGACCAGATTCAGGAGGAAGCAAATGCTCATTTTATTTTGGTGAGTTGATGTTAGGTGTATAGAGTATCCATTCTCTGTAGATGGAAGTTTCGGTCACGTCAGGTCCAGCAGTCATTCAGTCCCAAAGAACACAGACAGGTTTATATTAATTATAAACTGTTTGACCTCTTAGCTCAGGATTATTATTAACTAGCTCTTACAACTTAAAATTAACCTACAATTCTTATGTATCTTTAGCCCTATATCTTAGTACCTTTTATCAGTGAGGCATTCTCATCTTGCTTCCTCTGCATTTGGCTGCAATCTGCCTTTCCTCTTCCCAGAATTCTCTTAATATGGTTGCCCCACCAATACTTCCTGCCTGGTTACTGGTCAATCAGCATTTTATTAAACCAATATGAGCGACAAATCTTTGCAATGTACAAGAGCATTAGTGAACATAGATATTATTTGTTTCTAAAAGGTGTTCAAAATAAGAAATTTCTACAGCTGTGTGGATCCTTGAGTTGTTGTTGACATGAGCATAGCAATGTCAAGAACCCCAATGTTCCAGACCCATGAAAGTGGCAAACCCTTACCTGGGTGAGGGTCAGAGGAATGACAAAGCCATTATCTGGTCTTAGTGCCAAGACTGACAGGATATGTGGAAACTATCAATCACAGCTTCCTGCTTGCTGATGACTTGGTTGAGATTTCTTCCATACAGACAGAGCTCTGTTACCTAGATAAGCTAAGTCTGTTCACTTGTCTAGCTGTCTATTACAAACTCATCTCCTAAATTCAGATGCTAACATAAATGCTGAGGTCCCCAGATGTAGTTGATGCCCTCCATCAGATCAAGAACAAACCATTCTATCCAAGCTTTTTATGTTTGTGCATTTGTGTATTCTTTCTTCATTCCCTTGTAGCCCCACTTAGGGCAAACTCTGAAGTCTTGCAGAAGCTTCACACAGCTACAGCAGAATTGATTCTCTCCAATGTTTTATAACCCTGACTACTCATATTAAGGCTGCTCTAAGTGATTACAGAAAAAAAAAATGTTTCCATAGCAGTAAACTGACCAAATTAGAAGACATCCTTTGAATTCTTTTTCAGAATAAAAAAAAAAATATGTTCATTTACTATAGGCTCTACTAATGCCAAAGGCATTCTAAATCATGACTCTGGGGCTGTGTAAATAAACTAACAACATAAACTTATTTTCTTTATTCTTTGGTGTTCACTACTTTGTTTTCCTGTTGCATACATTTTGCCTTGAGTTTGATTGTGTCACTGATGAAAACTGCATGTCTATGACTTGAACAGATATACTGAACTCTTTCCAGTTAATGTAGTGGTGTTAGGGAGGGGGTACTTAAAGCAAAATGGTGATGGGTTTTTCCTATAATGCCCACCAAATACTGCCCACTAAAAAACTAGTTACTAACTCTATGGTATTGGGAAGTGGTGGTACCCTGAAGATCTGACATCTACTGAAGGTTTTCTGTCACAGTGAACATGATCTTAGCAGGGATTGTGGTGTTTTGCTCTCTTTTTAACTCTCTTCTGTGTCCTGCCAACAAACTCAGCTACTTGCTTCAACAATATGCTCTCAGACATGCTTCACCAGACTGGAAAGCAGTGAAATCACTCAGTTTTTCATAGACCAAACCCACACAGACTGTGAAAGAAAATAAGCCTTTCTCTGTATAAGTTGATTATCACAGACATTTGTTACAGTCCTGGGATGCTGACTCACACAGTGGGGTATCATCGTGAATTAGTGTTCTTTGAACAAGGAACCACTGAGGTTGCTCTTTTAATTTCTTTTCTCTGACCCATAAGGATACAATGGGAAAACAATAATGTATAAACTAAAACAATAATCTATCAAAATGAGGGCATTCACAAGGTTTCATCTTCCTCCTTCCAAAGTGCTCTATCCTCCACTGAACTATACCCCAAGCCACATGATTTTCATTCTATGTGCTTTTAAAAGATATTTTTAAAGCTAATATTAGCCATCCTTACATGAAGATCCAGTGGTTCATTTTTCTTTCTTTCTCAAAATACCCTGAGAAGAACTTTCTTTTAACTTTAATTTTAGAATAGAAAGAAAAACCTTTGTCTCAACATGTTAACTAAGATATATTTAGCTGCATAAAAACTTAGAGCTATACAAAGAAGAGAAGCCTACCTAGAAAGCTATATATTTGGTATTATCCAGCAATTATCATCACAATAATAATGTGTGAAGACTTAAATTAAACAAATGGAAGCGATGTATTTTCAACATAAAATTCGAGAAACAAACCCTTTATATTTAATTAGAAAAAGGTTGCCAGGCTTATAAAAATCATTGTACATCAATGTATAAACTTACTGAACCCCGCAACTGCATCATCTTCTTTGTATTTTTTTTCCTTCGACAACTTCATGAATGTATACAATGTGCTTTGATTATACACACCCCACTCATGTTCTCTCTTACCTCACTCTGTCACTCTGGACCTATCATCCCAAGTTTATTTCCTATTTTTGACTTTCGTGGGTGGAAGTGGCCAGGGGTTTATAGGGTTCCTTGCATGAGCATGGATGGGGGTTATCTCCTAGAGTAAACCACACTACCAAAAGAAGCAACTGTTATTTCTTGGTAGTCATTAACTGCCAATAGGTCCTGAGGGTGAGTTGGGCCTCAGGAGCCCCTCTCCTATGCATGACAGAATGTCAAAGGGCTCATTCTCATGCAAGGCGGTCTAATGCAGGTAAACACAGTTGTGTGAGCAAGGGCTATGTTATGTCCAGGATATAGTTTTATAATGCTCTTGCCCAATGGCTAGCTCTTACATTCCTTCCTATCTTTCTTCTGTGTTGTTTCTTGAACCTTTGAGGTGGAAATATAAATAGCAGCATATGTAGGGCTAAACATTCAATTGTCATTTACCCTCAGCCCTTTGACCATGACTGTGTTAATCACCACCTACTACAAAAAGCAGCTTCTGAATTGGGTATGAGATGTATTAGAGCAAAAGATATGTTGTATTCATTAGTGTATTTATATGAAAGGTTTTTAGAGTGAAGAGCTAAGGGCTTCATGAAGACCTGTAGCAAAAAAAAGGAGGCCTCTTGTTCATCCCAGCCACCCAAAACCAAAATAACCACACAAAAACTATTTTAATTAAAACACTGCTTGGCCCATTAGCTCTAGCTTCTTATTGGCTGATATGGGATTTTCCTCTGTATGCTGTGATTACCATTAATGAATAAGGAAACTGCTCTGGGCCTCTTGATAGAGCAGAACTTAGGTAGGTGGGGAAAACTAAATGGAATGCTGGGAGGAAGAAGGCAGAGTAAGAGAGATGCTATGGAGCCACTGCCAGAGTCAGACATGCTGGAGCTTTGCTGATAGGCCACAACCTCATGGTGATACACAGATTAATAGAAATGGGTTAAATTAAGATGTCAGAGTAGTCAATAAGAAACTAGAGCTAATGGATCAAGCAGTGATTTAATTAATACAGTTTCTCTGTGGTTATTTCAGGTCTAAGCTAGCCAGGTGGCCAGGAACAAACAAGCAGCCCCTCTTCTTACAATTGGATAACTCTTGTATTATTTTAACCCATTTCTATTAATCTGTATATTGCCACATGGTAGTGGCTTACTGGCAAAGATGTGACATGCCTGACTCTGGTGGCTCCATGGTGTCTTTCTCTGCCTTCCTTCTCCCAGCATTCAGTTTTGACTTCCTCACCTACCAAAGTTCTTTTCAACCAACAGGCCAAGGCAGTTTCTTTATTCAATAATGGTAATCACAGCCCACAGAGGGCCCCCCCACATCAAAGACCTTCTGTTTTTCTTAGTCTGCTACAAACTCATCATCACCATAATATAAGCAATAACTACATTATGCACATTTTCTTTACTCACTCTAACTTTTTCAGTCTCTTGCTATTTCTCCTCAAAATATACCTTTTAAAATTCAACGAAGATGAGCCAGTGTGCTCTGGTCAAATACAGAAAAGAGCAGGATTCAAAATTTGCTGGTTTCTGCTTCAAATCTTATAAGCTAAGGAAGATTCCATTATCTTCCTAACTTGTTCATCTGCATAGAAAATTAAAATCTCCTGAGAATTAACTCAGACCAGCCATTGGGACTATAACAGAAATCATGTTAAATGGAATTATGTAATTGTATGATGATTTAGGTTATCATAGTGTCTTTCACTTTTATTAACTCAAATCACTGAGCCTTAAGTATGTGACAGATGCCGTGGACATTAACACTGAGTGTTTGCACTGTAGACTGCCTCCTCAAAGTTCAGTCTGCTAGCAACACTGGAATCCAGATACTTGGTAGAAATGTAGACTCCCAGGCTATACCCTAGACCTACTACGTCAGAAGTGGTGTTTTAGGCAGATTCACAAGTTCTGTACACATTAGAATCTGAGAGTCATTGGGTTAGATGGTTAACATAAAGTCCTTCAAACTTGAGGTGGTATACACACTAAAGAGACTTCTTAGCATCAAGGAATGAACTGCAGCTTGTACAATCTTGGAAGAGTGAGTTTTTAGATAAACAAATTCACTTTATGTATTTCAGCATACTTATCTTCAGAAAAAACTTACCAGAGTAATTAGCACCTGTAGCGGCTGTGAGGGTCATCAACTTCCCTCAATTAGCAGTTTGTACAGCACCAGGCACATTGGAAGGTTGCTGCATTACTGAACAAACCCATTATGTGTATGTTACAGATTGCTTGGAACTCTGTGTGGGGCAGTAAACAGAGCAAAACCGGTGCCTCTGAGAAGTTTACAATCTAGCAAAGGACACTGGTAATACAATAGTAGACACATGAACAGTAACACAATAAAGTCCTGTTACATAGTGATCTACAAGATGGCACCAAGAGAACAACAAGATGCAAAAATTCAGCAAATATCTTCAGAGTAAACAAAATTAGTCTGAGTTTTCAGTTATTACATTAGTATTCAAAGCTAAGTTCCATCAACAGGGTGTGGTAGAATATGCTAGCTCAACTTCTATATATCTTTTTCAGAATCTTCTGTTTTTACCAGAAATACAAAGGACTTGCTCCAGTAAAGATAATTAGTGTTACTTTAGATATTCAAGGCAAAACTTCATGGTCAGGCTTTGATTGCTGTTGTTTTAGACACCTGAATTCCTTACTTCAGCTTGGAAGCTGAAAAGTTTTTATAACTTATTGTCTGATTCAAATAGACAACTAACAAACCAACCAACAAACACACTCCTCAGAACTACTCAACCCAACAGTGTAGAGAGTATGACCATCCCCCAAACACACTCTTCAAAGCCACTCAACCCAGGAATGTATAGAGTATGACCATCCCATAAACACACCTCTCAAAGCCATTCAACCCAGCAAGATAGACAGTCTGACCATCCCCCAAATATACTCCTCTGAGCCTCTCAATCCAGCAGTGTAGACAATATGACCTTTCCCCAAACACATTCAGAGCTCCTCAATCCAGTGATGTAGACAGTGTGACTATACCCCAATTCGGCATCCAAAAAAGAAGCTACAACACTAAGAAAGTAACATGGCAAAGCTCCTACATCTTGCCTTTGCAACCCAGGAAAAACTCCAGCCCACCTTCAAAAGAACAGATGTGTTTGTCAGTAGCTGGCTGTGTTACAGTTTGTCCTCTTGCCTAAGAATTCCCTTCTGTGGGTTTTGTAGATATTTTTCTTCATTTCCTTTTGTTACTCGGTAAACAGGGAAACAAACAAGTAATATGTGCTATCAGTAGCATGAAATAGTTTCTATCTTTCCACACAGATGGCACATCTTAACAATGGGAAGATGATCTCACAGCTAAAGAGCTTTGATATAAAAAGTACCATAGGAAAAGGAAGTTATTATTCTTAGTTATAATGCCCTAAAACGAGGATTTGCCATTTAAATGCCTGCTGAAACTTAACTGCAGAATTGCTTATAATGCTACAATCAGTTGAGGCCAAATTCAATAAAAACTCCATCCGGCATTCACACTGAGAAGATCCACATGTGCCTTTAATTCTTTTTTTTTTTTTTAATTTCCTGGGCTTCCGGCCCAGAAATTGAATGGAAATTTTATTTAAACCTGCTCTTGTGTATCAACTTTTGGTAAATATCAGGTTTTCAGTTGACTCACATTATGCCTTACGTTCTGAGCAAAGGAAGGATTTGAGATGACGAGTGCATATCTGTATGCGTATATTTATATACATTTTATCTATGCTGACCGGCAACTGGGGTTCATGCTGAATATCTGGCATATGGCTCCTGCAAGTTTTAGGATGCCCCGGCCTTCTTCTGTTGTAATCACAAGATTTAAGATTCCGTCAACCCCCTTGCCAGTGTTAATCAGCTTTCATGAGCACAAGCAAAGCAATCTGAGATGGGAAATGACAAATTATGTGGAGAGGGCCACACAGGGTTGGGTGTAGATTTCTCTCAGTTTAATTTCAAGGGGCCTCCCTTCTGTCTTTCTCACTGTTGCTTCGGTGCCTAGGATCAGCCCCCTCCTCACTGTTAAGTGTCCTATCTAGTCCCATCAGGCAGGGCATATAGGTGTGTTAGAAGCAAAATGAATTTAGAAACCGCGTTAAAAGAAGAGGCATGTCTGTGGTAGAAGTGACTATGACAGTAATTGCACTTGCTAGGTGCAAGGCATGAGCATAATTTGCATGTAAAGTTTTTCTCTGATCCTTCCAGAACATACTAGTTCTGCCCAATAAAACATTTTGTCACACTCTGGGGGTTTGCCAACATGTTCTCAGATTGCAAGCAAAGAGATTATTTACAGTAACCTATAACAACTGCTATGACCATAAACCTCCTTTCCTTACCTGCACTATTTTTTTTTTCATTTGCTAAGTAGAGAGATCCTAAGGAGTTCAAATTTACAGCAATTTAATTCATATGGGAGAAAGCACATTACTTTTATTTATAGTACTGTCTCTACCTATCATTGCCTCCCTCTCTCCTTTAAAACATAAATAACTCCACATTTTATTACGATTTTTTTTTAATCCAGTCATTACTCTTATGGGGACAAGCAGTTTCCTGATAGTAAGAGACATGGCAAAAGTAGCCAAAATGTGGGGATGGTAGGGAGCATGATGCCAAAGGCTGCTGTCCTTTGATAGGTAAGAGAGCTTCACTATTGAAGCCCTTCAGAATTAGGAAGACTCACCTGCATCTGAGAGCACAGCAGTTTGTTTTGTTTAGGGAAGGGCTGAGGACCAGTAAGTTAGTGGGAATCAATGCCATGCACCACAGGTGACAGAATGGGTCCCATTGTCTTTTAAAGTCTTTCAAACCTTCCCAGAAGTTCAAATTTCTTTCTGGAAATGCAGGTAGCCAATAACTGTCTCTTGGGAGAAAGTGGAACAGAGAGAAAACTGCTCCCCAGGAAGCCCTCTTTCACGTCTGATTTGCCAAGGGAGCTGTCCTGAATGCGCGCCTGTTTTGCCCTGTCTGCAGGAGCAAGCGGAACAGAAGGGGTGAGGGGTAAGAATCCGGGCTGAACATGTCCCATCAAATTTAGCGAAGACGGGGACTATTTTTTTAATATAAAGGGTAAATAAACTGATATTAAAAATGAAAAACAATGTACATAATTATAAAATGGTAAGTCTTACAGGGATTATTACTACACAGTATATACTTGGTCTTCGGCATCTCATCATTGTGAATACATGCAACGTGTGTGTGTGTGTGTGTGTGTGTGTGTGTGTGTGTGTGTGTTTGTAGAGAAGCCAAAAGAATGTTCCCCTCCCCAACTTTAACACAGGGTGTTATTCTTTAGTCCAGGATAGCGGTGAACTGTTGAACTCACCCCGATCTTCCTGTCCCTACTTCATAGCAACATGTGGAGCACAGCATTGTCTCTTCTCTTGAATTTATAGATACCAGTTCTACTAAATGACTATGCTCTGTAGCTCCTGCATTATATACCGTTATATGTCTCCACTCTTTTTTATAAGTCATTCGCCCAGAGACTGACAGGTGTATGAACCAGTCGTTTGGACTGATAAAAAATATGTACAATTATTTGCACAGGTTGCAGAGGCTTGGGATTTCAGAAAGTTTATGTTTACATGCAGATCACCCAATTCAATTCTATCTCTGAGTACTTATACAAATAAAAATGACCAGGGCGATGTCATGGGTTCCTTGTAAAAAAAATAATAATAAAATTGGGATTAATTTCATAACTGAATCACTGAAATCTTAGCAAATTAAAATAAGTCCTTAAATCACAATGACAGAACAAAAATAAAGTTAGGGTTGGTCTGGGGAGATGAATTCTCCTAAATACCGCAGTATAGTGTCTGTCCGTGATACCTTCCTTCACTGCCATCAGTTTTAATGACAAAACTACCAATTTTGCGCACGTGTGTGAGCTCAGCCTTAGAAGGTTTCCTTAAAAATGCAATCCCTGCTCTTAAACCGGTGTTACCTAGACGCTAGCTGCGAAGCAGGAGGCCACCCAGTGGTGACTCGCTGACGGCTGCCCATCCCGCTCCACAGGACCCTGCTGAGGCCGGACACACGTGGGCGAAAGCAGCTGGGACTCAAGCAGCCTTCGGTGGCGGCTGGGCACGGAGGCGCTGGGGGGAGGGTGGGTGGGTGGTGGTGCGAGCAGCGCGAGGCGCGGGACCCTGTTGGCTGCGCTGCCTCGCTCCCCGCCCCTTTCTCCCACCCAGTGTCCCCTCCCTTCCTCCCTCCCTTCAGGGCTCGTGCGGGAGCAGGAGCCCCAGCCTGAGCGGCAGAAGCGCAGGCAGCGCTCCTTCGGCGCCTGCAGCAGCCATCGCAGCCTGGCGCGCGGTGGCGCCGGCGGCTGGCGGGCGGGCGGGCGCCGCGGTCCGGCGGGGAACTGCGCGGAACCTTGCAGAACGGTGCGGACGGGGGCGCTGCGGCGAAGGCGGCGACTCGCACCAGTGCGCACGGCAGCCCCCCCGGGCCAGCCAGCGGCGGTGGCGGCTCCGGCGGGCGGGCCGGCGGGGCAGGCGCCTTGCAAGCTGGTGCAGCTAGGTAGGTCGGGGTTGTCCGCTTGCTTACTGCAGTCTTGGCACTGGGATGAACCACCTGCCTGGGAAACTTTACCCGCTGGCTTTAGGGCTTCTCGACAGGGAAAGTTTGTTTGCCCAGGAGATGCATCTGATGAGTGGAGAGTAAAGGATGCTTCTAGGGGCCGGTTTGGCAGGGGACATTTCTCCATCTTGGGGCTAGGATCGAATTTAGGAAGGGATGCCTTCTCTGGTTGAAGCGCTGGAAAAAGGCAATCAATGCCCCTCTGGTATGTCTTCAGAGCAGACAGTTTGGCCAATGAAAGTTGGGGGGAAAAAGTTGGGAGGCCTAGAGATGCTGAGGAAGAATCCCAGGGCATGTTGCTGAGGTTAAGAAAGAGATAGAGATGCGTTTTGTGCCTGAAACTGTGGTCCTGACTCCCAGATCAGCACAAGCTAGAATGTAAGCTGTCTGTTACTACCCAAGTTTTGCGGGCTGCGTTTTCATTCCATTCAGAAATCAGCAGCCCTGAGTGGAATCCCTTGTCATCGCGATCATTTCGTTGGTTTGTTCTGGTGGACTTTATGTCGTTCTGGTGCCTTGACTTAAGAGCTGGCTGGGAGCTGGCTGATTTTATGTTCTCAGGAGTCCCCGAAAAGCTCTCACCAGACTACCAGAGACCGAAAATCAGGAAGTGCCAGCCCTGCGCACCGGTCAAAGTCTCAGCACCTTCTGGAAGGAGTATTCCTCACTTCCTATCGCATGAAATGCAAGGTTTATGGGCTCTCCTTGTGTAGAGCTCCTTTCCACAAGGGCTCAATAATCCCTAGGTCCTTCCCAGGATTGCGTTCCCTTATTGATTTACAAGGGGGTGTCCGGAAAGGAATGAGTCAAAAAGCAACGGTGCTGGGTTCTGGTGAGGACAGCAAACGTGTGTTCAGAAATGGATGGGATCAGACATCCCCCAGAAAGGAAAGAGGTTAGACAGTTTCCTAACCCCAGCCCAGTACGTACAGAAACAAGGCTACAGATACAATCAACCTGTGATGTGTGTGGTGCGGGAGGACGGACAGAAACTGGGGCTCATTTGGAGAGTAGGTCAACCCCAAAATAATTTAAAAATGATTAAGCAAGAATAACTAAACGCACATGCACAATACTGGAGGATATGTGCTGTGGTTTCTGCCTACCCCCACAGAGATGAATATCACATTCGCTGAGAAAAAAAAATTGTAGTCTGTAAATAGATTTAAAAAAGAGAATTAAAAAGAACATTGAGTCAGAGCCCTTCAGAGATTGAAAGGGGGAGTAATTGCCTTTCAAAGGGCTTTTATATCTCAGTGACAAGTCAGACCTGTTACTTAGTTTTGCAGCACTAGCTGTGTTTACCAACACTAATCTGACTCTGGTTGCATCCTGGTGGGTGGTTTTAACCCTTTGTGTTTTGATTCCTGTTACTAGGGAAGACGTCTGCAGGTTAAGATCCTCATGACTTAGTGTAACATTAGTAGATTGCCTAATATTTGCATGTCACCGTGGGATAGGTTCTTGTAAATGTTCATAAAAGGTATTTGATGGGCACATAACCAGTGGAGTCTGGAGCTCTGAATGCCTGCCTGCTTGACCTCAATTGAGAGTCAACAACATGTGGTTTGAGGGGGGTCATTTTTCTCAAGCAAACTACTGAACACTTTTTAGCAGATAAACGGTGACATTGCATGCAAGCTGGTGCTCCTCTTGTATAAAGGTGGCCAGCAGGAGACATAAAGGCAATAATTGATTTGCAGGCTAATAGATTCAGGCAATAGTCAGCTCTGACAATAGCACTCAGTCCCATATCCTCCTTACTGTCCAGGCATCACAACTGTCCGCCCAGAGATGTGAAGGCATTCTGCCCATCTCGCCAGGAGCACAACACAAGCGGACAGCCCAAGTGTTTCTTAAAATAGCAACAAAATATTTAATAGAATCAAAGTGCCAAGCGATTTCAAGTAGAGCGAAGATTAGCTGCAGACAACAAGCTGTAGCCTTTCAGCTGCTGATTTATCTTCAATTTTTTTCTCTGTCACATTTCATGTATGCCTCGTTATTACAAACTAATAGCCTCTTCAGTCTGCTAGCAAAATATGCACCTTTCCCACTTATAAGTGCCCCGCTCCTTCTCATGCATTCAGCGTACATCTTCTCGTTTTGTTTTTACTGCATAATTTAAGTGTCCAACTTGAAGTTCTCATTAACTTCTAATACGTTTTGTGCTGAAAGAGTATGCAGTTATAATTGGACCATTCAGACTGCCAGATATGTAGATCTCTGTATGGTGGCAGAAGCCCAGAACAGAGATGGTTTGATTGGCTCCACATGTTCTGCTTTCCCAGTCACCATTTAGTGTTCATAGCACTGAAAGGTTACTTGTATGTGGTAGGAGATGAGAGAGGAAAGGGAGGCTTTCTGTGCTTATTTGTTTGTGGTTTCTGTTTTGGTCAACTCCAGTACTCTATGCCTAAGAGGTTTCATGTTCGCTATTTATTTTTGTCATTGAAAATGAACAACCCTTGGTCCATTAATATACACTGTGTCTATAAGCATGATCTTAAGATGCATGTGTAGTAGAGTTGCTAGCCTTGATAATCTCTTATGCTTGCTAATCATGCCTTGGGTAGCATCAAATTTGAAAAATAATGAGAATTTCTTTGCTTTTCACTTTCAGCTTTAGAAGGAGCAATGGTACTAAGTGGCTTCTGGTTTAAAATGTCTCCCGTGTTTCTATACTCACTGGTAACATATCTTGGGAAATTTGTTCCCTGGCTAAGGCTTAGTATGCCAAGTTTCCATCCGTAATACATTTTTATTTTCCTCCTTTTATGTACATGTTATAAACAAGAAATAAGGGTTTGTAATAGAAGTGCTGGCAGAACTTTATAGCATTTGAAACAGCTCTACAACTTGGAATGTAAATGTTTGTAGAATCTTTACTGTGCAAGAAGCTGCCTTGCAAAGTGTAAGAAAAAAAAAACTCAACTGATTTATTAAGTAAGATAAGATAATTCAGGAGGTATGTATATTCCTCATTGCAGACATATTGGCATTTGGAAAAATAGATTATGTCTGTTTCAGCAATTCCACTGCATTCTTTAGGTGCTGGTAGAACTCAGATTGTAAATTTTCTGAGTTCTAAAACAGGAGAACAATTTTCTCCTGTTTATTTTCTAAGTCACTTGACTTTGATTATCTTTCATCTTTCAAGATATGAGATCTGTGCAACAAACCCAGTTTGATTACATTACTGATAAATGAGCCTGATTATGCATTATTTTAATAGGGTAACTAATTCGTAAGACTGTTACTTTAATTCAGATATTCATGCCTGGAGACAATTCAGCAGCAGTGTGCTTCAAATCCTTTGATTTGGACTCCGAACTGTTTCTCAAATTTGCCTGCCTTCAACCATCTCCACCTGTATCGCTCTCCAGATTCTCAACTTCTCCTCTGGGAGCACTGAATCAGCTTCTATCTCTCTTTTCAAACTTGATTCTCCATATCATTCTACCCAGCTGGAATACACACTCACGTACATACATACATACGTTAAATTAGTACTCTTCTATACATAATGTTTAAGTGCTTAATGTTTGCACTCCAAACAAAATAAAAACTACTAAACATCATCTGAAGAGCTGTGTATAATTTAAACACATAGTATGCTTTGAGAGCAAACACATCTTCAGTGACTTTCTGTTGTTCTCTTTCTTAACAACTTTTCCAGCTCTGGAATTATTGTGTACTTTTTTTTTTTTTTAAGGGAAGTCCTCATTTGTAAACACTTGTGTATACACACACATTGACCTATGGAGTTTTGCTTGCTGATCAGCCCTTAGGTCACAGTTTTGATACCATGGACTCACAGAGGGCTTTCTGGTTGTTTCTAATGTATGCTAGGAATCCTTCTTAGAAGCTCTGTGTTATTTCGCCCATAGCATTCCTCATCACATGGGACTGTCCACTTCTTTTCCTGTTTCCCAGCAGGCATCTTGTAATTAGGTATTGTTTCTGTCCGATAGACCTCTTCTTACAGTAGCTAACTCTCATTGGTGTTTGACAAACTCATGAGCATTAAGACTTTGGGATGCTGAGTTTGCAGCCTATGCCTGTGGCATCTCTGTGACCATAGATCTTTAGTGGGTGTTCCACATTCAGCAGAAGCTTGCTGTTGATCTTTGCAGTGTTCTTCCTGACCCATTGGTTCAGTATTTTGTGTCTCTTGAATATCTGCTATGTCAAACTCATCATGTTCAAGTAGAGTTTATTATTTTCAGCCTAGCATCAGTGATCCCTTCTCTCCTTGTTTGCCATAGCCATCTGCCCAGGTGTCCTCAGTGTTCTGCTGAACTGTCTGCTTCCTTTGCTCTTGTAACCATCAATAGATTGTAAACACAGCACTCCCTGGTTCTGTGTTACTTTGTATTAGCCCAAGGTCTGTTTTGCATCTGGCACCAAAATGCACCTGATTAAGAAGTTACTTCATCCATATCATGACCTTCCCTTGGTCTTTCTGATCCATGGAGCTGTGTTAAGCCATGACTGTGAGCACATGGGTAACTGAATACCTCACTGCTGACATGAAAAAGAAGTGTTGTTGATCTAGCTTATCTGCATAGGACTTCTTTGTGCCCATTGCAGCCTCTACTTAGCCTTCTGGCTGCAAGGGGCTTCTTAACCTTTTCTTACAACTTTAGCCCTGTTTTCTTCTTGTTCCTTTTGTGTGTCTAGAACACATATGACTTCAAGTCTATCACACTTATCTCCCGTCTCAGCTCAGGTCAGCGTGCCTTCTACAGGAAAACCTTTCCTCCAACCCTGCCATTTGCCAGGTGATGCTGAACTATCCAGTCCTCTAGGTAACCTGCTCCTCTGTAAAACTCCTGAGATTTCTGCTTTCAGGCATTTTTTTTTTTTTAAAAAGGACTTGGTTTTAAGAAGGATGGATTAGAATTTAGTATTGTATAATTGTTCAATACCTGGCATTTCTAATACTCTGGAGCAATACATTTGTATTAGGAATTTGTTAAATATCCATGTAATCAAAGTCTATTTCGTTTATTGACATGAAGTTCTGCTGTAGTTATGTGGGAACTGCTTGAAGCCAGTTAAGTATGTATTTGCCAGATTTTTATTTATGCAGTTTTTGTGTGATAGATCATGATATAAATACTGATAATTTATGACAATCATATCATAAATGATATGATTAAATTTTAGAAAGTTCTATGCTAAATAGAATTTCCTTTAAAGGAAGAATAATCTGTAGGTTCTAAGTTCTGGGTGGTGATCTAAATATAATAATGATCTGATTTTGTGGATTGAAGTTAATTCATGAGTCCCAAAATTCATCATTTTATTTTAGTAAAACATGAACATCTGCAATAAACAAGTAAATGACTGCATCACAACAAATCCAAAGCTTGTCTTTCTAAACTGTAAATAATTATTTAGGAACGACTGGAGACTTTGTGGGTATCAGTGGCTTCATCAGCCACCCATTCAAGGGTAGCCCTGCATTCTGCAGAAATGCTACACGCTTTTTCTCACCCGCCCCTGAACGTTTATGTGTGCAGGTACATGTGTGTGCATGTAGAGGCCCAAGGTGAGTGCCAGATGTCTTCCTCAACTGCTCTCCATACATGTAGGCTTCAACATGAAAGGCAATTTTTGACATGTGGAGTCTTGCTGAACCTGAAACTCGCATATGTGCACAGACTGGCTGGCCAGCGAGCTCCAGGATCTTCATATGTTTGCTTAACCCAGTGCTGGGCCTAGACACACATGCCTTCTGGTAGGCTTCTTTGTGACTGCTGAGAATCTAGCACTTTGCCTGCTGCACTGTCTCTCTAGCGCCTGTGTTCTCCCTGCAGACACGTGTTCTGTTCTGCTGAGCTAACAGATCCTTAGTCCTTATCTGAATCCTCTCTGGGGTGAGGCTTCTTAACCTGTATCTTCACTTCAAAATTTTAGACAATTCCAACAGAAAAGTAGCATTATCAAAACATGAGTTCTCTCTGTTTTTCAGCCAGCTTCCTCACATGGTTGCTGTTAACCAGAATATAGGCACTACTCAGTTTTCACCATTTTAAAAGCCTGGGGCTCACAAGTGCATGAGCAGCATTCTGTCTCTGGTACAGATTCTGATAGCTAAGATTCTGATTTAAAGAACAAATATCTCAAGAGATACCATTTCCATGTTAGCAGTCACCGTTATATATTTTTGCAAAAGTCTTCTGGGTTTGGAATAATCTATTTCCATATACCCTTTCCATAGAAATAATTCCGGTTCTTAAATTTCATGAATTCCTTCACCTTGAAGCTGCTGGCTGTACGAGCCACCGCAGAAATGAAAACTGCAAGAATTTCATCAACCAGGTCATGGCATTTGGGAGGTTCTCTGGGGTCATTAGAGTGCGAATCTGAGTTGATTTCCCAAACTACATTTGCAAAGTTCTACAGGTAACAAACATTTGTTTATATGATCAGACTTGGGAGGTTTTTCACGGCACCGAAGCTGAAGTCAAACTGAATCTTCCTCTGCGTGTTCTTAAAGGATTGCAGTCCATTTTTATTTCTTACATGGAAATAGGCACTCTCGAAAATAACTTAGCACATTGCAGAAGATGGTAATGACACTTTTCAGGCAATTAAAATCAACCCGAACAATATAGCTGGTGATCTAATCTGATGTATGTTCCTCGCTTGGCCTGGCCCCGTCCCTGAATGTAGAGCAGCAGAGTGTGGCTGATTACCAGGCATCGGCCCTAATTCTGGTGAATATTCGAGAGCTGTGGAATACAGATAAGGCGTATTTATCCCAGAGTGGCGTGTGCATGACAACGCTTCCTCCCCTCTTCCCTTCTACCTATAGAAATGCTTACATTTGTATGTATTAGACAATTTAAGTCATTTTTTTCCCCTCTGTGCCTCACAGTGAATACTTACTTGCTAAGGTTCCTTTTTAAGTACAGCTAACTGAAAATTTCGTGCATCGCTGCATGATTTTGAAACTTAAAAGATTTCCATTTTTATTCCATTAAATAAAAGTGTCCTCTTATGCCGTGTAAAGGTAAGCATGTTCATGTTCAGTATTGATCTATTAGATTTTTGTACCAGTATTTAACACACTGTTTTCTTCTGTTCAGTCATTTGGATTTAATGGCATTATTGGTTTTGAAAATAACAGAACCTTCAATATGTGAGTTTTGCTGTATCCTAAAACCAGTCACATATGGTGTGAAGATGCTTACATGTACAGTGCTTATTTCTATCTGATGGGAATTTCTAGAATATGAGACTTACCTCCTTTTAATTGAACAGCATTGTGATTATTGCTGCTATTAGTTTTGTGGTCATTGGAAAATATCTTCTCTTATTTTTAAAGAAATTAATCTTGAGGTTTATATCCTGAGTCTTGACTTTCTTTTTCTTCAAATCTTATAATTGTTTTCTTGCTATTTCTCTTTCCACTCCATGCTGGTCTTCTGATGCCTGCCACTCCATTTCATTCAAGCATACTACCCATTTACAGGTGTGCACAAACATAATGCACAGCCTAGAGATGAGAATGAGCTGCTGTTAACTCCAAATTATAACATTTCTAAGGTAAGATGTACAGACATTTTAGAGACTCCAGGCAGAAGAGATTCCAATCAAATGATGGATAACTTTTGGGATCATTTCAGGAGTCAAACATCTCCATGATATTTAAAGTGAATAAGCTTCTAATTATGATTCTTTCGCTTCCCCTCCAGCTTCTCCCCTTCCTTTCTACCTTTTAGCTTTTCTTACTTTAGGGTCAAATTTTAAATCACTCCTTCTGTACTCACAGCAAGAGGCTTACTTCTTTCGATTATTTGTTATTGAGCATATTGCATTCATTAATATGTATGACTATTACAATGGGGGAAGAATGGGAGGGCAATTTAAAAGTTCCTTTCTCAGAGAAGCATGTACTTAGTAAACAATGAAAACACATACCAGCTTGGTGGCAGACTGCTTGTAAGGACATGGTGGGGATAACTTCCATTGCATGATGGAATGTCTCATCTTTCCTGTCTCACTGGCCCCTTGTGAATTCCTCACCTTCAGGTCTTAAGGGATCAGGTAGTTTCTGTTGACAGAAACTTCTCACTTTGAGTCACCTTGTAAGTAGCTTTGAGAATCCTACTGTAGTCTGCCAACACACAGCAACTAGCCAGATTATTAGGTATTAGAACAAGGCCATCTACCCCAGCTAAGCTGTAAGGTGATGCATAGCTTTGGTAAGGACATAGCCAGCAATCAGACTGTTTTACTGAACACAAGTTATATGTAGAGTCATCAGAAAACGTGTGTATTTAAACTGCTAAGTTTGGGGAGGCATGTTTTAGTGGGCAACAGAACACATAATCACCTTATCTAAAGTTTTATAATTTTAAATCTTTTGAAAAAAATTGTGTTTATCAACAACATGTGGTTTTAAAAATGCACACATAGTACTAGATTAATTAAAGTAATTAACATGTACTGTATGCTACATGTAATTTTTATGGTAAGAATACTTGAAATCTATTCTTAGTTTTTGAGCATACATTGGATCATTTTTAAAATTGTTTTTATTGAGCTAAATATTTTTCTCTGCTCCCCTCTTTTCCTCCCCCCTCCTCTTCTACTCTCTCTCATGATACCCATACTCACTATTTACTCAGGAGATCTTGTCTTTTTCTTTTTCCCATGTAGATGAGATCCATGTATGTCTCTCTTAGGGTCTTCTTGGTTATCTAGGTTCTCTGGGATTGTAAATTGTAGTCTTTATGCCTAAAAGCCACTTACAAGTGATTACATATTAATCAGGTCTGGGTTACCTCACTCAGTATGATGCTTTCTAGATCCATTTATTTACTTGCAAATTTCAAGATGCCATTATTTTTTCAGCTGTGTAATACTCCATTGTGTAAATTTACCACATCTTCTTTATCCATTCTTCGGTCAAGGGGCATTTAGGTTGTCTCCGTGTTCTGGCTTTGACAAAGAATGCTGCTATGAAAATAGTTGAGCCTATGTACTTGTGGCACGGTTTCCTAATTTTCTGAGAAATCACCATACTGATTTTCTAAGTGGTTTTACCATTTTTCACTCCCACCAGCAATGCAGGAGTATTTCTTTTACCCCACATCCTCTCCAGCATAAGTTGTCATCAGTGTTTTTGATCTTGGCAATTCTTACGGGTATAAGATGGAATCTTGGAGTTGTTTTGATTTGCATTTCTCTGATTGCTAAGGATGTTGAGCTTTTCCATAAGTGTCTTTCAGTCATTTTAGATTCATCTGTTGAGAGTTCTCTGTTTAGGTCTGTACTCCATTTTTTATCGGATTATTTGTTCTTTTGATGACCAATTTCTTGATTTCTTTTTATATTTTGGAGATCAGCCCTCTGTCCAGTGTGGGCTTGGTGAAGATCTTTTCCCATTCTGTAGGTTGATTTTTGTTTTATTGACTATGTCCTCAGCTTTACAGAAGCTTCTCAGTTTCAGGAGGTCCCATTTATTAATTATTTCTCTCAGTGTCTCGCTACTGGGTTATATTTAGGAAGCAATCTTCATGTGACAATGTGTTCAAGTGTACTTCTCACTTTCTTTTCTCTAAGAGTCAGTATAGTTGGCTTTATGTTGAGGTTTTTCACGCAATTTGACCTGAGTTTTGTGCATGGTGATAGATAAGGTTCTATTTTCATTCTTCCACACATTGATATCCAGTTTTGCCAGCACCATTTGTTGAATATGCTTTCTTTTTTCCATTTTATATTTTTTGCTTCTTTGTCAAAAATCAGGTGTGTGAAATGATATATTTGATCATTTTTAAAAAGTTGCTATATCCTACAATAGTTTTCTTTAATTCATTCTTCTTGTCTGACTGAAGTTATTTTTCTTTTGACCAAAATGTGTTCTCTACCTCTACACAGGGCCTGGAAATTCCACTCTACTTCAGTGAGTTTAACATTATTTAGTACTACATAGAAGTTAGACCTTGTGGTATTTTACTTTCCATGTCAGGCCTTTCTCCCCAAACATAAACATCTTTAAACTTCATACATACTCTTGAAATGATGCAATCACTTTCATTTTAAGACTGAATAGTGTGTGTGTGTGTGTGTGTGTGTGTGTGTGTGTGTGTGTGTAGGTTTATTTGTGGCATTTTATTTGTCCATTCATTGACTAACTCGTGTTGATATTGATTCCATGCTTTGCCTATTATGAATAACTCTACAGGGAATGTGAGGATATAGCTAACTCTTTAGTGTATCAATTTCCTTTCATGTGCTCACATATTTCACATATATGTACGTATACATGCACCTATATATAGTAATGATAGTAACTGTATTTTTGAGGAACTTTCATATAGTTTTTCCCAATGGTGAAATTAATTTTTGTTACCTCCAATAGTGAGCAAGGCACCCCCTTTTCCATTTTCTTATTAGCTCTAGTTTTCTTTCAGTATCTTATGACAGTAAGAAGACAGGTTTAGCTTGTGGGGATG
>NW_004949099.1:16829860-16835388 GCF_000317375.1 Microtus ochrogaster | reverse complement strand
TCTCCTCTCCTCTCCTCTCCTCTCTTCTCTTCTCTTTTTCCCTTATATTTTTCTGCAAAATGTTTATTAGCTTTAAGTCTTAAAATTTGTTTTCTTGTTGTTCACTTCTTGACTTTCCAATGTTTTATGTGTTAAACCTTACAGTTTTAAAGTCTACAGATCCTATTTTCATTTTGGGCATTTTCATTTCACTGTCTTGATTTTTTTGTTGGCTGTACAGAATTTTTTCTAACTGATATGAACCATTGTACCTTTTGGGAATCATGTAGAAAACAAATTATTGTGTATCCCACTATGACTGAAGTTTCCTCCTAAGTGTCCTGTAGTAGTTTTGAGTTTTGGATCTTATGATTAAGTTCTTGATTCGTTTTGAGTTGATTGTTGTGTGATACCATTGAGGCCTAGTTTCCTAATTACCTTGGTAGATCTCCAGGTATCTCAAATCACTTATTGGTGAGACTGAGACTATCATTTTATGGCCATGTATTCTTTGATTCTTTGTGAGAAATTGAGTGCTCAAATTTTTTGAATCAGCTCCATACCTTCTTATCTATGTAGTGTTTCTGCATGTTGTTTTATAAGCCAGTACTATGGTTTCTTAAATTTTTTATTTTAGTAGCTTTGTAGTATGTCTCTAAAGTCAAATAGTTTGATATTTTCAGATTTTGTTTTCGTGTTTAAGATTGCTTTGACTATTTAGTTTTCCATAAATTTCATAATATAAATTTTTATGAGAAATGTCATTATGTCATGATGATAAACATTGTGTTGAATCTATGGACTATTTTGCCAAGTTACTTTTTAGTATTATTATCCTTAATACTTAATAATACTTTTCCAATTCATGAAAATGAATATTCTCTCTCTCTCTCTCTCTCTCTCTCTCTCTCTCTGTCTCTCTCTTTCTTTCTCTCTGTTCCTCTCTTCCTCTTCCCCCTCCCTCCCTCCCTGCCTCCTTTCCTTTCTTTAATTTCAAACAAATTATGATATATATGATGCTTTAATGTGTGTAAGTATCCATTTACTTGATGTCATATCTCTTCTTGTTTTGTTTATGTTTAGTCAGCTTTGGTTTGGGTAGCGTACAATTCAAAGTCTCGGTGCTTTTTAACAGCAACCATGACTCAACAGTGTTGTGTGGAACTGTGGGTCTTTTGAGGATGGGCACAGCTTTTTCTAAGCTGTGGATGAATTGCATGCCTCCTGTATACAGCTTTATATTTTGGAATCCATGTTGAAATTGCATTTCTGTGGTGGATGCTCTCATACTTAATCTAGAATCACTAATATAAGTCCAATGTTACTGTGTCATGCCAGGAATACAACCGGCTGGTTGCTCAAAGACTTGACCCTCTCTGAGAATCTCCTTTTGGCTTAAGGAACTATCATATCAAGCAGTGGGGAGTTATATGTTGATGGTGGCCTTTGACCTATGAATGAGTGCACGTAACAACAAGTGTTGCCTCAGTTTGGAAATCATAAATGGTCATTTCAGTCTTTGGATGTTTTGCTCAAATTGCTTTAAATCTCAGCATCTCTCTGTGCCCTTTCATATGTTTAGTTCCTTATACTTTTTCCAGTTGATTCTTAAATTCTTCACAGTCTCAACATTTCTTCTCAACTTTCTTCATCTCAGGATTGGTCTCTGCAGAACCCATGTTAGGAAAGACCTTACTCTGAGATGTGCTACTCTTATTGCAAAGGCAGAAACCTGAGAGGCTTGGCTAAATAGTACAATTGCATTCGAAGTTTGTATTAGGAATAGTTTTTTCTCTGGCACATTTTCACACAGAGACCACACGAGTGAAGAAGAATAAGCAACTATTTCTAAACATTAGTATAGTCTTGTAAAGTCTACCCTTGAGTGACAATCACACAAAGTACACTCTTAGTCACATGTACAGACAATACACTTGCCCACTCCGTCTCAGTCTGTTTGATTCTGCTATAGGCAGAATATATGGTACTGACTGACTAGTAGCACAAAGGTTTTATTAACATGCAGTTTGCAGATAATGAGAAGATAAAGTATCTACATTTTTTTAGAAGGTTCAATTCATGGCAAGAAATAGACAAACAGTCAGTGTAAAGCAGGCAAAATGCTAGGCACAGGCTTGATGGCTTTATAAACCCCTGCTCTTGTGGAAACTACTCAAGGGCCTGAAGAGCAGGAATTAACTCGGGGTTAGAGACACTTTTCATCTGCAATACTCTGCACCCATAATATACAAGGACCCACCTCCCAGAACTAATGTATTGAATTTTATTGGTGGACAAAACTTATTTTGAGGTACCAGATCCTTCCTGTCATTTCTAGATCCCTAAACTCTCATATCAACAGACTACAAGTCTCATGGTTTTATTATAGACTCTGTACCTAATCACAGATGTTTTTTCTAGACAAAGCTAATATAAACAATTACTAGTGCATCAAAGTTTCACTCTTTAATTAAAGAGTGGAGGGGGACATGAGAGTGATTCAAGGGAGAGAAGCTGGGAGGGGCTAGAGGGAGGAAAAGAAGGGAGGAAAGTAATGCAACTCTATTTCAATTAAAATATACTAAAAAAAAAAAAACAAACCTCACTGTGTTGCTCAGGCTAACTCTAGATTCAGTATCCTCAAGACTCTACTTCCTGTATAGCTGACAGTATAGACCCATGCCACCATACTTACCTAGGAATTAAAGTTTCTCTCTCATTCTTGACATGTCCCTCACACATTGCAAAACTGCTTATGTTATAGAATGAAGAGGTCACAATGTACCTATATGAATTCATTACTACTGCTGTAATTCTACACAGAAAGCAAATCCACAAGTGTTGGCGGTATCATATGAGAAATGTATGCAGTTCTCTTTCTGTTGGCTCTACTAACCTCAGTTGGGTTTGATCATATTTTAATGAGTCAACCAAGGCTTAGACTGGCATAATTTACTTTGTTCAAGCTACAGATGTGTCTGTGAGCTGTTCTCACCTTGCTTGGGTCTTTGAGGAGTTCTCTGATGAAAATTATTTTCATACCATTTACAAAGACAAAAGTGCAAATGGTACAGCCCTCTTACCTTGCTTGCCACTGGAATTTAACTACTTCTGACTCATTTTGTTGACCACGAAGTCAGGAGTGGAAAACAATCCTCATTTCTAGCGGAAATAACTATAAAGATTGTCTAAGGACATAAATAGAGGAAGGAATGAAAAATTGAGGCCAGTAATGCAGTCTGCCATGCCACTAAACCTCATATCCATTAAGCATTATAGATGACCCCTAGATTTTAGCTGGCTTTCAAATGAGAGACAGAAATGCAGAATGTCACTTTGTTGCCCATGAATGTATTATTACTTTTTAATTGCTTCCTAAGTGAAGGAGACGTATGTAAGAAGGGAAAATGTTGAAAGCTCTCAGAGCACATTGAGTCCAATTAGAACTGTCATTTCTTTCTTTCTTTTTTTTGTATCTAATGATGTTTTGCTTAGCAGCAATGTGTGTACTATTTAATATAGCAAACGGTGTCTACCACTTAATAGTATACATGTCTAGTGTTTAATGTGGGTGCTGAGGATCTGAACTCAAGTCCTCATGCTTGTACAGCAAGCACTTTCCCCTCCAAGCGATACTTTCAGTCCCCGCTTTCCTTTTCTTTGTTCCCACCTTCATTTGTATGTAGAATCTTTTAATATTGTTTCTCTCACATGTGTGCCTATCATTTAAAACATGCAGTTTTCCCTCTCTCTTCTCTTTAGCCATTAATTTACCTCTCTGGTGATCTGGATCTGTTCATTCGTTTGTTGGCGTGGTTACTGTCCTGGAGACTATTTCTCCCTACTTCCCCATTCTTGGAGATCTTAGTTAAGTAATTTGCTTTGGCTAATGAGTTGTCAGTTTTCCAAATGGCGTCTCTTCCTTATGTGGTTCTTGGTTTATTTTCTGATACAATGTCATAGCTGGTGAATCCAGAGTTTGACACAATGTGTCTGTAAGCCTGAGTCCTGAGTGACTGTAAGAAGCAGAATTCTCCATCAACTTCCTATGAATATTGAAAATAAGCAATACATGAATGCCATTTTCTCTCATTAAAAGAGATTAATTAGGTTGCTAGTCCCCTCAACACTAAGTGATTTATGCTCTTCACTGGCACACATATCCAACCTGTGGCCCACAGGTCACTTATATCTCAGGATAGGAATGTATGCACAACAGGTTTGTAGATGGTATCATCACATAAAATGTTCAATAAAACAATAGACACTCGTGCTGCAGTGTGCCAGTGTTCTCTATGTGTTTCATAACACTTCAGTTTTAATATATGTACAAGAGACCTCATCAATATCCTCGCCAGAGTTACAATTTTTAAAATCATTGTATCCTCTACTCTCCCCCAAAAGACAACATCATCATGGAACCAAAGAACAGCAGGGTTTGTGATATTTTTTTAATCATTTTTATTTAAAAGGCATGGAGAATTAGCATGCAGACATTCTTTTCTTTTTCCTACAGAGAAATAACTCCTGGAAAAAAAAACAGTTTTCTCCAGCTTTTGTTTACACATCTTCATCTATGCCATCCTCATCAAGTGTCTCAGCTGTCACAGAGTTTTCTATTCTTGTTTCCCCTGCTTTGTGCTACATTCTGTTTTTCCCCAGTATAAAGGTTTGAACTGTGGGCACTGTACATAGGAGGTAAGTGCTCCACCACTGAACCACAACCCTGCTCTTCATTCTTTATTATCTTGATTGTATTTCTACAACAGAGTTAACTGTTTTTCTCTTCAATCCTTATAAAGCATCAGGACATTTAAGTTGATCCTTGGGTAAAGTCCAGATTTGTTGATGTGGCTGGTAATGTTTCTCTGATTTAAATCCCACCACTTTCTCTGGACTTAGCCTGGGGAAGAGTTACCCATACTGTCAGAAATTCACTAACCATTCCTGAACAGGCTCCTGTGTACAGCCACTCACTGGAGCACAGTTCTGCATTTTCTTGGCTGTTTCCTGACTCTTGATTCTTGCTTTCACACTTACCCATCAGCCACTGCTAGGATCTTCCAACCGATTTTACAAATTCAGATTACATGACAGATCATTAAGCAAATGCTCTTCTTCTTTTTATTACTCATTACTCTTACTGAATGTCTGTTTCTCATGTTGAGCAATGTGGGAAGAGGAAACTTATCTTTCCCTAGTGCGTAAGCCGGGGAAGGCTCCAGGAAATGCTGAAAAAAAGCTGGCAAGATGGTTCAGTAGTGAAAAGCACTTGTCATACAAGCCTAATGACACTTGAGCTCGTTCACTGAGTCCACAGTTGTAGTGTGACCTGCACATGTTTGCACTCAGAAGTACACACCTGGTTATATACTCACATACATAATGATAATAATAAACAAAACAATAACAAATAATAAAAGTATTGGACAAATGAGATAAAGTTAATGAGTAACCCACCAACTGTTCACAGTCTTTTCTGGTCTTGAGTATGAGCTTAGTGAGCAGTTTATTATATATTAATTCTAATGCTAACTACCCCACTGCCA
>NW_004949099.1:16809751-16829760 GCF_000317375.1 Microtus ochrogaster | reverse complement strand
TCAGGACATTTAAGTTGATCCTTGGGTAAAGTCCAGATTTGTTGATGTGGCTGGTAATGTTTCTGTGATTTAAATCCCACCACTTTCTCTGGACTTAGCCTGGGGAAGAGTTACCCATACTGTCAGAAATTCACTAACCATTCCTGAACAGGCTCCTGTGTACAGCCACTCACTGGAGCACAGTTCTGCATTTTCTTGGCTGTTTCCTGACTCTTGATTCTTGCTTTCACACTTACCCATCAGCCACTGCTAGGATCTTCCAACCGATTTTACAAATTCAGATTACATGACAGATCATTAAGCAAATGCTCTTCTTCTTTTTATTACTCATTACTCTTACTGAATGTCTGTTTCTCATGTTGAGCAATGTGGGAAGAGGAAACTTATCTTTCCCTAGTGCGTAAGCCGGGGAAGGCTCCAGGAAATGCTGAAAAAAAGCTGGCAAGATGGTTCAGTAGTGAAAAGCACTTGTCATACAAGCCTAATGACACTTGAGCTCGTTCACTGAGTCCACAGTTGTAGTGTGACCTGCACATGTTTGCACTCAGAAGTACACACCTGGTTATATACTCACATACATAATGATAATAATAAACAAAACAATAACAAATAATAAAAGTATTGGACAAATGAGATAAAGTTAATGAGTAACCCACCAACTGTTCACAGTCTTTTCTGGTCTTGAGTATGAGCTTAGTGAGCAGTTTATTATATATTAATTCTAATGCTAACTACCCCACTGCCACCTTATAATCAAAGAGGGACATGACCAGCTTTCTTATGATGTTTGTTTTGTTACTTCAATATATTTCTAGATTTTAGAAATACTTTCCTGAATTTTTAAAATTTGTTATGATAAGTTATATTTTTTTCCTTTTACTTACCTATATGAAAATTCTAAATCATAAAATTTCCCTGAGTACTGGCTAACTGTGTTTGACACACTATCATGGTCTTAGTAGGCGCTCCATACCTATTTCATGCATAAATAATCTTGTATTAAGTGGTTGATATCATTACAATTATTTTATCCTATTGACCAATACATGACATTTCCATTAAGAAGCACTTTCCTTTTACAGATAAGAATGCAATGTATATATAATGTGTGTTATATTGGTAAACTGGTAAATTGTGACACATGCTTCTCATTGCACACTTACCCTAGGAAGAAGATAAGCAAGCTCCTTAGATCTCAGATTCAAGTATGTTTATCTCAAGTGTCCTTCCAGAACTCTTTTCTGAACACATTGGCTGCTTCCACCCCTTGCCTCTGTGACGGGGAGAAAGGAAAATAGAAAATAGTTAAGTATACTAAAGGCATTGTGTCCTTGGGAAAGACTAAAATAGATAGGAGGTAAGTCATTTCCCATAGGTTACTAGTGTTTAGCCCACAGCATGTAGAAATGATTGTGGTGGAAGCCAGAAGCCAGAAGCTTGTCTTCGGAGAGAATGCTCTACTCTCCCTAGGATTTCTCCCTCAGGAACTCTGGAGTAACTCCGCAGGGCTTCCCCAGTCAGTGTGTGCTGCAAGTTCCGAGTACTCAATTTGATGACTTTACTTTTGTCCTTTATCTGCTACTTGCTCTCTGTTCTTACACATTGGCTTGTTACATACTTAATAAATCCTTTCATTCAAAACCAGAAGCATGACTCATAGATCATTCTCCATATGGAGCAGTTGCTTATTATATCGAGGGATGCAGTATAATATGCAAATCACACTACACAGAATTAATTTATACATGTATGCATTATCTAATGCAGCTACGGATACACAGTATCTATATCACACTCTCCCCCAGCTTAATGGTGTACAACATTGATGTATCGTTTGTGTTTGGGTGTGGCTTGGCAATTCATGGAACTTCCTAGAGGGGACAGGCAGTAAGAAAGCAGAGCCAGTGACAAGTAAAGACCCACTCCACACAGGAAGCCTCTGGAGGGGGAATAACTTTGGTGGTCGTTTGGGGGGTCAGAATGGCCAAGAACTTTCTTGATTGCTACACATTCTGCTAGTTGACGCATGTCACCAGGACAGACCAGAATGTAGAGACAGGGCTACAGATCCTGTTGGAGGTTACCAGGATTAAAAGAATGCTTGGCTTTTCCCTGTAGCTCTTCCTACGCTCCAGAAACTGCTTGAGTCTGCATATGTTCTCTGGAGGTCTTGCAGAGTCTTGAGTGAGTACTGGACTGCATCTCCTGCTAACACCCCTGCCTTGTGAATTACCGCAAGTGAACACGGCTTGTAAACCCAAAGGGATTTCTAGTTCCCTAAGTGCTTACCCGTCAGACTTTCCTCAGCATCGCTGCCATTTATTTTTAGTATTGCAGAACTTATTTAATTTGTATGATCAAGAACAATAAACAGAAATTAATCTCGATGAGGGAATTAGGATAAAGAGTCTCACCTGCCAAGATGGCTTTTAATAGCACAAGCTTGTTTCCAACATGTCCTGATGATGTTTGATTGGCTTTGAAATTTATGTATGCTAAGTATGAATCCCAGAGAAAGAAACTCCCCTGACTGCAGTGATGCAAACCAGCAGGAAGTCTTCTTCTGTGTGAGCTGCACTAGCTTCATCTGTTTTTAAAAATAAATGCTCTGATCGATAGCATGAATAATTAAGTGAAAGGAGTTGTGGGATTTGGGGCTTTTTTTTTTTTTTGTAATTGTAAATTCTGTTTCACAAAGCCACAGCTCAGTAGCTGGGAGGAGCAAAGTCTGAGTTACTCCTTATTCATTAAAAAATGTACACATATGCCAAATAATGAAGCTCTAGAATGATCACTGCTCAGTGAAAATTTTTGCTTAGACTATCATTTTTTTCATCTGTACTAAATCATGTAACGAGGTATATATGTCTAATACATTAATTATTGTAAGAATAGTGATAAATGTCTTGAAATAATCATAAATATGGTTTTCTGGTTCAGGGCCAAAGCTAGCATTAATCCTTATTAGCTAATATTAAGCCCGATAAGAGAAATTTATATACATATGGTCAATATCAATTTTTTGTCAATAGATTCCTGATGTCAGTCCTGTGAATAAAGCTCTAATATAGCATTGTCTGGTCTCAAATGAACTAAGTAGCCAGAGATGACCTTTCTCCTCTGATCCTTTTACTCCCCCACCTCTCAAGTGCTGGGATTACAGGTGTGTACCCCATGCCCAGTGTGTGTGTGAAGCACAGAGGGTGGAACACACGGCTTTGTGTGTGCTCAGCAAATGTCCTGATTGAGCTACTGAGCTGCATTCCCAGCTGCTACCCATTCCTTCCTTCACTCAGCCGTACACTTAGAATCCTTCAGCAATGGAATAGATGGATTGCTTCCTCTTAACTGCCAGGGTAATTAGGAATACAGTCGGAATGGGATCACATTTCAGAGCACTGTTGTTTTTACCTCCTGAATGTACAGGGTCATTACATATATGTAGATGCCATGTCGAAGGAGTTGCATGTCTGCCTCTTAGAGTGTAATAATCTCTAATGGCAGATGTATGCCATTTCCAGTTGGAAAGACCTTTGGTGCTCAAGTCTATTGCCTCCTCTGATTTTATATTCATTACTGTCCTAGTGGGCTTAGGTAGGAGTTTTGCTAATTCATTTTGGGCATTCATCGTGGACACTTTTGGTATAAACTGTTCAATACAATTTTCTGAAATAAGAAGTACAGTTTTGAATACTAAACCATGGTGCTATGTATTTAATAGTGCAATAGATGGGTGAATTGTAGCAAATAACCCTATCATCTGTCCATCCCATATGTCCTCCACTGGGAAGTGGCCAGAAGATCGCATAGTGTGTGCCTGTGCGTGCCTTTTCTCCCCGGGCATGTCTAGGGGAACAAAATGCACCCTTGCAGCATTGTTTCTCTTCTTTCATGTCCCCTCAGTCTTTCACCTTGTCAGCATCTTTCATTCCTTTTCCCACCTTCAAATCAAGCTTCTAACATTAATTTGCCATGGTCCTAGTTGTGATATTTTGTGACTGGGAGGTGGGGTATTTGGAGAGAATATGTATATGATAGGTATCTTTTTATATATGTATGTATTATATATGTTTATAGGTGTATATACACGTATGTATGTGTATACATGCGATATTTATTTTATTATACTATTTAAGCTAGTGAAGTTATTTTCAGCAGCATCTATAGTAGCAGAAGTAATAAGCTAGTATTAATATAATTCTTTGTACAGTGTCAACCCAAAAAGAAGTCTAAGGCTAACTTCTTTCTTATTTATTCTGTTTTACACCCTTAATTCTATAGTCTCAGAAAGTTAAATTTAGTGAGCTCTGTTTACTCATTTGTAGAATCTATTTGTCATGCCTCTGAAGAAATGAAAGCTTCATACTGTTTCTTGCATAAGGCTAGCTGCTCGTGGGCAGTTGTAACTAGTCTGTGCAATTAAAAACAAAGCTTTTTCTGGATTAACGAAAATAGTGTCCATTTATGTGCAAACTCAGAAGGTCTGTTGTCGTTTGGAATCAAAGAACAGTATGATTTTGGGAATGTAAAGTTCCATGTGACAGGGCTCACCATTGTGCTCTACTGTTTATAAGCAAATTGCCTTTGTACCAAAAACAGTTCAGGGAAGAATGTACAGTTTCTTTTCTTTCAGTCACTGACAGGACTTGAAATTCTGGAGAGATGATTCAGCAGAATCTGAGATGGAGCCATCACACGCTCATGCATTATGCATGTCAAACCACAAAAAAGTCATTAATTAGCCACAGTGCATTATAGACTCCTGTTCATAAATTGTTCTAAAGTCAAAACAAATTTGTGAAGCTATAAAATTCTCAGTTAATTTGCTAGTCAGAATTTGTGTGACATCTTCCAGAAACAATGCAAAAACCTGACATCCAATAATGCATAAATTAGAATATCGACTCTATTTGCATATTCATTTACATTTTAAGTTTATTTTACAAGTTAAGTTTATTTTAAGGGTGTATTTATGCTTGGAATGCATTACTAGGAATGTATTAACTGCTGGTTTTATGAAGTAATGCAAGGTAGCAGTTGTTGACTTAGTAAATTTCACACATCCGTATTGTGTAAGTTTACCGAAAATGAATTCGCTAGGGAGAAATTTTGATGGAGGAGACACATAAACTCTAGTTTTGTTTAACATTTGAGAGGAATAAGCCACCCCTCGACATCCAAGGGAGTAGAGAGAGAGTGCTTGTGTTATTTTGTTTGGCTTCTTAAAGTGAAAATGATTGGCTGTACAGTGAGTCTTGAATTCCTTTTGCAAGCAGAGATGCATTTTTCCTGAGACTCGTTTGAACTCCCTGTCTCAACGAATTAGCGTTTCTCGTCAACTATATGAGACGAGTAAGCAGTGACCTCCAGTCTTTAACTGTCCTTGCTCCACTGAGCTGGACAGGTGGCCTGTGCCTGCCCTCCTCCTCCTCTCCCTCTGCTGGACTCACTGCCTTCTTCTCATCTGCCCACTAGAGAAGTGGCATTCCTGAAGGGCACAGTTAGCTTTTTGATGTCAAGTTTCCTCTCTGTTCTTTTCCCCAATTCTTTCTGAGGCCTAATGGCACTCACTGCTGCTCTCTGTCTATACCTTTCCCCCTTTGACTTTCATCTTGTTGGACTTTGGATTTTTTTTTCTATGTAGGTGACTGCCCTTCCATCTGGCTGTGTTTTATCCTTCTCCTCTTGCTTCATTTCATTAAGAGCCTTCTAAATCCCAGTCTTGGCGGCCTTTTCTTCTCTCTCTTTCTTTCTGTTAGGGTGGACATCCTATGTAGTTTGGGTATTTCTGCCTCTATCCTGTATCCCCCTCATCCTTGGTTAGAGTCCTACACTGACAACCACTTATTGCTATTGCATGTGTCGCCAGGGGTGCCAAACTCGAGCCTTGTCTGTGTCTGAATTGGCCTCTCCTTCCAAACATGGCTTACCTCATCTTTCTTTATTTCTGTCTCAGGACCATATTTTTTCTCCATCAGAAAAACCAGGACCTTTGTAGTTAGCACTGATTTTTATTGCCATCTAATCCCAGTCACTTATCACAATGAAATCTTGTATCCTGAGGCATGGCCTGTCATCTGTCATCTCTTCTTCCCCCACATTACAATGACCATAGCAGATGCCAACCAGGCTTCTCTTTTCCTTATATGCTAAGTAGTCCTGTATGAATTATCATAGAACACAGCTATCTCCGCACTATTTTCTCAGTGCTAAACTGTAATAGCTTTCTGCTGTTTAAAGAGAAATGTGAGGAAAGGGAAAAAGAAGCTGTTAACCAGGCATTCAAGGCTCTTAAGATCTCAGTAAAAAGTATTATACTTTATATTGCTCTTGTATTCAGATGTTCAAGCTCCATATTCTCATTCCATTATTGTAACATACATATGCACATAAGCATACGCTCATATGAGCAGAATACTTCTTGAAATAGGTAGAAGAATTAATGCTTCATTGTTTCTAAACAGCTGAAATGAAGCACTAGATATTATACAGGTGGAAATATAAGAAAATTAATTTGCAGTATAGTCAACTGTTTTGATTTTTGAATGGTTGGCTACATCTTTCCCAGAAGAAATTTATTGGATTACCTGGGCTTTGCATATCATTGTAATTAAGTTTGGATTATTCTTGGTGAGAGTAAGATTATAGTCAACAGAAATGACTCTTTTTCCTCCTGTTTGACATTTGAAAGGATAGTCAAGTATGTATATCTGTATATATTCATAGTACCACTGTGAATGTGATCGTTGAGGATATCAGCTAAAAATACAGTCAAACTGCTGATCACATTCCCATTGTAGGTAAATTTACCATGGGTGAAATGGTTTTCTGAAATACTGAGCAAACTCCTAGTGACATCTGAACATTGCCCATTCAGTTCCTTTGATTGACATTGGAGTGAAAGCCTCATATATTAATTCTGTGTAAATAAATATCCGTGAGTTCTGAAAATGATAAATTTATCTCCCTATGGAACATCCTACTTGAAAGCCACAGGAAATTGTGTTTCAAGACATCCAACCACTACAATCTGTACTCTGTAAAGAGACTGATACAGGCTAATGAATTGTTCAACAAAACTGCCCCTGTTGACTATGGCAATGTCACTCTGAATATGCCTGCCATTACGTGGAACACTCTTGTATGTTTCCAAATGCAGGGAGCTTCAAGAACCATGCCTCAGACAATCACCCAGGCATCTCTGCCTTGCCTTTTCTTCTTCCTACACATCCTCTTCTGGGTCAGGCCCTCAATCATCTGTCTTCTTCTCAATTGCTAATCTATATTGAAAGCTTACTCTTTGAGCTCTTGTCTGCTTAAGTACCCTGTAGTGATTTAGTGTCTATATTATAGTTATGTGTCTTGATACTTCCATATATGTGTAGTCTATTCCTGTCTTAGATTAAATGTGTCTGGTAGCAAATGTCAACTATTTGATCAAAATCTGCTCTGTGCCTCTCATATATTGACCATCTTCATTGAAGAATGCAGGATGAATGTCACTGAGACCATGGAGTTTAACAGAGGTCATTGCATAGCTTTGGAGCTTAGTTATTTCTGTTCACTTTGCTCAACTGTCAGTCAGGCAAGGCTAACTCTTCAACATTGCTGTAGCTGAATATGGTTAAAGTTCATGCTGTGGTCATGCTACATATCTGAAGTGGCTGGTGAAAACTGCCTGCCCTCCTTACTCAGAGACCCATGTTCACAGGAAAGTCCCCTCCTTGAGATGTTATGAAATGGGAACATGGCAAAGGGTGAAGTTCTTTTCGGACTTCTGCTTCCAGGAGACATAAGTCACTTCTGCTCCTGATTTATTAACAAAATACGCTAAAATGACCGTGATCATGATCAAAGTCAGAATAAAAAGAAAACCAGGAGACAGACAGGCCTGCCATGATATACTACAAAGTTGGCTTTTCTTTGTGTCTTTATCTTTTATTGCAGTTCTGTCCTGGGATCTTTCAGATAGAAGGGGAAATTAGCATTCCTCCATTTGAGTCCCAACATTACAAAGCAACTAGCCAGAGATGGGGGGAGTCAGACCATCTACAGGGTAATAAGTCAGGCAGTATGTTAGACTAGTAATCACCAACCACGGGCACTTCCTATTGCATTTAAAATTACTTAAGAAAACTCCATCTTTTATGTTTGGTTTGTATCGAATATTTAGTGCAGTGTTTTCGCTTTCTACATTCACATATAAGACAATATTTGGTAAAGTTATTTGGTAAAGGCAATGTATAACAGCCACTTTTCCAAATAAATTCATTGACTCCCATAACCACCCCAGGAGATAAGGATCCCTGATGGAGGAAGGTCATTGGTTAAGTAATAAAGAAACTGCTTGGCCTCATAGGTTAAAACATAGGTGGGAGGAGTAAACAGAACAGAATGCTGGGAGGAAGAAGAAGTGAGCTCAGAGGCCATGCTCCCCTCTCCCGGGCAGACGCCATGGAGCAAGCTGTCAGGTCAGACATGCTGAATCTTTCCCGGTAAGACTGATGCTACACAGATTATTAGAGATGGGTTGATCGGGATATAAGAATTAGCCTGTAAGGGCTAGAGTTAATGGGCCAAGCAGTGTTTAAAAGAATACAATTTGTGTGTTGTTATTTTGGGGCATAAGCTAGCCAAGCGGCCAGGAGCCGGGCTGTGGGAAGAGGCCCGCAGTTCCTACTACAGATCCCTATTTACTCTGGTCAGAAGAGAAGCCAGGCTTAGAGAGATGAAGACTGAACTAATATCTCAAAACTAGACAGTTCTGTAGCAGGGATGTCACTTTGATGACTCTATTAAATCACTGTCACCAGAATTCTTCATTAACCCATTACTTGGGACATCTTTTAACAAGTTTTACTTCATACTGCTTAATAAATTGCCCATTACTAAAGCAAGTTCAAAGACAGAAGGCATATTAGTTCTGCAAGCCTAAGGAACTGTTTTTGGCATTTTATCCAAGTAAGAGAAGATTATCTGGGTGTGCATATGCATCCATATATTGAGGTGAACATTAGTTATGTATGTGCATATAGATATAAGTTAACATTCCCCGTCTACCATTGCTTTGTTATTCCTTTTTTGTTTTTGTGTATTCTTCACTAAATTACCCTTCCATGTTCAGTTGGAAACTTCCCCTGTTAGTACAGAAGAAAAGAAGTTTGATAAATGCTTGTTTCAGATCTGACTTCTATAGAGAGAGAGAAAAAAAAAACATCGCCCAAGGCTACACACCCCACTTTGCTTGTCTCCTCCTGCTCTGGCAAGATAAGGATATTTTGTTTCCTTTTCTAGTTAGAAGGCATCTAACAACTTGTCATAACTTGGGAAATCTTTGAGGAAATGAATTCTGAATGCCAAGACAGTCATCTCACCATTATGCTACTGTCTTGTATTCAACTTGATACATTGTAATTTTAACAAGGAAGTTACAAGAAAGGAATTTCATACTGTGCTTCTGTGGAAACGTGAAATAAAATAAAATACAATTCTCATTTATTCTGCATTAGCTCATTTTGACAGCTTAGATGACCAGGAAAAGATCCTCATTTATCTGTATTTACCTGACATTTACATATAATATTTAGCTTACTTGAAGTGGTAAAATATTAAGTCAAAGCAGACATTGGTTGGCTCTTCCCACAAGTTCTGTTCCACCATTGTCCTCGCATATTTTGCAGGGAAGACAGATTGTATGTCAAAGGTTTTGTGGCTGGGTTGGTGTCCATATTTCTTTTTATGTAGCTTGCAGAGTATCTTCATTCACCAATTTAGGGGTGAAACCAGGTTGGGACCAGTTCAACTTCTCCATCTTCAATGAATTTTGTGAGTGTTGTTATCAGCAATGGGTCCCCAATGTCAGTTGGCAAAGAGCATCCTTTTGTTTTAGCAGCAGCCTGGATTGTTTGGGAATTTCAACTGGACTCCCTAGGCCAACAACTCAATCGAACGCAATCCAGTTCTGACACTGGAAGCCTTGCCTGGCTACAAGAGATAGTCAGTTGAGACTTCATATCCCCCATTACTGTGAATTCTGATTAGGATCACCTTCATAGATTCCAGGAAGTTTCCACTGCACTAGGTTTCCACACCAATCCACAAGACCTCCCCTGATCCCAGCTATATCTTTCTGTACTCTCTCCCATACCTGATCCCCATCTCCCTACTCCTGTCCCGACCTACTTGTAGTCTGCCCCAAAATATCTATTCTGTTTTCCTCTTTCAGGTCTATGAGACCCATAGAATCCTCCGCTTTAACTAACTTCTCTTGGTCTATGGCTTGTGGAGCTTGATTATCATTTACCTAAAGGCTAATATCACTTCTAAATGAATATATACTATATTTATCTTTCTAGGTCTTGGTAACCTTATTCAGGGTATTTTTTTCTAGTTTCATTCATTTACCTGCAAATTTCAAGACTCACTTTTTTTAACAACTGAGAAATACTCCATTTTGTAAATGTACCATGTTTTCTTTATCCAACCTTCTGATGAGGGACAGCTTATCTTGCTTGGTTAGAGTTACTCCAAAATATTTGTGCTGCCTAGACTCATGTTAACTTGAAACAATAAACTAGAGATATTTGAAAGGATTGATCCTCAACTGAGTAAATGCCTCTAAAAGTTCCAGCTTTAAGGCATTTTCCTAATTAGTGATTCATGAGGGAAGGCTCAGCCTAATGTGGACTGGTGGTTCTAGGTTCTATAAGAAAGCAGACTGAGACATTCATAGACAGTAAGCCAGTAAAAAGAACAACTCCATGACCTCTGTATCAGCACTTGCTTCCAGGTTCCTGCCCTGCTTGAGTTGAGTTTCTTTCTTGACTTCCTTGTATTATAAACAACAATATGGAATTATAAAGCAAATAAAACCTTTCTTCCCCAACTTGATTTTTAATTATGGTGTTTCACCACAGCAAAAGAAACCCTAACTAAGACATGATTATTTGAAGCTATTGTGAAAGGGATTATTTTCCTTACCTTCTTTTCTGAGATTTTTTTTTTTGTCATTTGTAAATAGGGGTCTAATGATTCTTTTAGAGTTAATATTGTATCCAGATATTTTATTGAAAGTGTTTATCAGCTATAGGAGTTTACATTTTTAGGTATATTTTTAGGGTCACTTTTATATACTATCTAACATCTACAAATAACTGTACTTTGACTTCTTCCTTTCCAGTTTGTATTCCCTTGCCCTCCTTGATTAGATATGGAGAAAGTGAACAGACTTGTCTTGTTCCTGATTTTTGTGGAACTGCTTTGAGTTTCTCTCCATTTAATTTAATGTTGGCTATAGTTTGTTGTAAATTGCCTTTATTATACTTAGGTATATCTCTTAACTATCCAAGACTTTTATCATGAAGGGGTGTTCGATTTTGTCAAAGGCGTTTTGTGTGTCTAATGAGAAGGTCATTTTGTTGCTGCTGTTTATATGGTGTATTACATTTATTGATTTTTGTATATTGATTCATCCCCGTATCTCTGGGATGAAGCATACTTGATCACAGTGGATAATCTTTTTGATATATTCTTGGATTCGGTTTGCAAGTATTTTTGAAAAAGGTTTATCTACCTTGTTGATTTTCTCAAACATCTCTTTGTTTTACTGATTTTTTTGTATTGTTTGTTTCTATTTCATTCATTTTGATCCTTAGTTTGACTATTTTTGCCATCCACTCCTTTTGAGTGTGCTTACTTCTTTTTGTTTTATAAATTTCGGGGATGCTATTATGAGATTGCTCCAATTAATTTGTGCAGGCATTTAATGCTATGATCGTTCCTCTAGAACTCCTATTGTGTCCTAAAAGTTTGGGTATGTCATGCATTAAGTTCATTAAATCCTAGAAAACCTTTAATTTCTTGCTTTATTCCTGCATTGACCATTTTTTCCATTCAAAAGAGAGTTGTTCAGTCTCCCTGAGTTTGTAAGCTTTCTGTTGTTGTTGGTTTATCTAACTTTAATACATGGTCATCTGGTAGGATGCAGGGAGTTGTTTCACTTTTCATGTTTCTGTTGACTTGCTTTGAGCCTGAGTCAGTTTTGGAGAAAGATCTATGAGATGCAGAGAAGAAGCTATATTCTTTTGTATTTGGGTGAAATGTTCTGTAAATATCTGTTAGGTCCTTTAGTTTTATAGCATCTGTTGCTCCAGTATTTCTGTTTAGTTGTTGCCTGCATTGCCTGTCTGTTGATGAGATTGGAGTATTGAACTCTCCCACTATCAGTATGTGAGGGTCAATTTGGGATTTAAGCTCTGATGATGTTTCTTTTACAAACTAAGTATGCTTGTCTTTGGGACATAGCTGTTAATAATTGAAATAACATCTTGATGATTATTTCCTTTGATATGTATGTAGTGTCCTTCACTATCTCTTTTGATTAGTTTTGGTTTGAAGTCTGTTTAGTTACTGAAAGACTATACCAGTTTGCTTCTTAGTTCCCTTTCCTTAGAAAGTCTTTTACCAACACTTTACCCTAAGTTAATAACTTTCCTTGATATTCAAGTGTGTTTCTTAGATGCAACAGAAGAATAGATCCTGTTTTCACATGCATATGATAGTATGATAGACTGTAGAGATCACATACTGTAAGATATGTGTAACCATTCAAGTGTTGTTCAAGAGTTCACGGCTTTTGTGAAACAAGTCCTATGTTGCATTGAGTATATATTAAGCAGTAATCCCACATATAATAGCACCTGCTGACATATCTATGATGCTTGCATAGTGATGAAGTTGCTTATGATGTATTCTTATCATTAAGCAACCGAAAACTTTACTAAAAGGTCATGACGTTTTCCTGTAGGCTCTCTAATTTGGCAACAGCATCTGTGCCAGGCTATATCAAGTGTAATTTTGTTTTAAAAACATGAAATACAAATTCATCGTGGTGCACAGATGTAAACAATTTATTTAACATGTTCTGTGTGATATAGGTCTTTACAATATTCTCACTAATAGTGCCTTTGCTACTTATTTTGCATATGGCCCCTCAAGAGAGTGTAGTGCTGCAGCATTAATGTGGGGGAGATGTAGACTCTGTTATCATGTGAAAAAGCTAAGGCTTTGGATTGATACAATGTTTGATAAAATACCATGCAGATTTTAGGACTAGAAACACAATGACTCTAAGCCCCGCCCATCTGTCTGCAGAAGCTGTGCTTGAAGAGGCTGCAGTTAAAAGATTAAAACGAAACATAAGATGTAAAACCAGTCAGGGTTGTTTTTTACTTTAAATACAGTTTCTTTTTCCTGTTTCACTTTTTAAGTATTGAAATGTAGTTAATATGCAATGGAATGACAGAGTTCTTTATTTATGTGGTTCATTGCATCCACTCAGAAATGTCCCTCCTCATCCTTTCTAGTTAATTTTGTCTCACCAAGATATCCACTTCAAATTCTTTGTTTTACAGAATTTTATATATGTTCAGCCCTCATATGAATAGAAATACAACAATCTATCTTTTGGAAATTGACTGTTTTATTTAATAAACCTTATGAGTATGTGTACTAGCCTTCCACCACACATGATGAGCATTGCTAAGACGGAGATGGTCTATACACATAGAGAGAACTCTTTTGCACATTGGAAACAATCACTGTGTTGAAGATGCCAGTTCAGATTTATCAAGGTGATACTGAATGCAACAGTTGACTTTTTTCTGTCTTACTTTTTTCTAAGGTTCCTGTAGGTTAAGTTCTATTCCACTTTCAGGAAGACACAAAGCTGATTGATGATACCTTCTCTTCTGATGCCCATTTGGCTTGCTTAATATTTGGATTTCTATTTCTCTAAGCTTTCTTGGATTCTGTAGTTGTCATTTGGACAACCTATTGAAGAGTGGGCTTTAGTTGTGTACACTAATCTGCGACTGAGAGGCAGTGCTTCTAACTACTGCCTTTAACTGTCAGCCACTACTCCAGGCTTTCACTGGAGCAGATCCTTGAACGGCATTACCAGTCAGGGGTGGTCCTGAGCCCTAGAGCACAAGAAACTTCTCCAGAGGTGTTGGGTGTCATGCTTCAGCTGCTTCTCAGGGTCTACCTTGGTCTTCTCCAGGGAAACTCCCATATAGTCTGTATCCTCTGCCTTCAGACCAGCTCTGACACTTCCCATGTTGCTATTAGTATCATCTAGGGCTCATGGGAAACAGAAAATCTTTTTAAGTATGTCAACCTTCTCCTATCTTCAGTTACTCCTGTAATCTTAGAAAGCACCCATACAAATGAAGTTTTAGAAATGAACATTCTGTAAATATCTATGAAGCAAATATTTGGTTGACTTACTTGTATCTCTCTTGACTAAATGCCGGTGTATAAGAATTGTGCATTGTGGGTCTTTTCTTGCCCTCTCTTACACGTTTGTGCATGTACACACATCCTCACATCCCCATATATACATACACCGTTGGTAAGTATCCCCAGTGGTGGTATAGTTTTCTGTTTTCATCAGCAATGTGTGGAGATTAAGGACTGTCACCAGCACTTATCAGTCTTTTCTATTTTAGCCATTCCAAGTGAGAAAGTGCATTTTTCTTTTTAATTTGCATGACTAATGGTGTTAAGCATCTTTTCCTGTGCTAATCTATCATTTATCTGTCTTCTTTGGGGAAGAGTTTGTTCAAGTCTATTGCCCATTTTGCTTGTTATCTTTTCATCATTTACTTTTATATCCAGCATTAAAAGGACAATGAGAATATTCTTCCAGTGTTCTGACTTGTCTGTCATTTTTTCCATGGTGTTGTTATGAACACATTTTTTAAATTTTAGTAGATATTAATTTATCATTATTTTAACTTTGGAAATAACATTTTTGTTTTGCAATTTATGGTATTGAAAATATTCTCCAGTGTTTTATGCCAGAGAAATATTTGTGTATGGAGCATCACAGGGATTGAGGATAATTGTTTTATTGTAGTCTTATTTTTCAGTCTCAGTTATGAAGAAGACTTTATCTTCACACTACTTTATTTATTACTTGATTATAAATAAAAGACCTGTTCAAAGGGGCCTATTCTGAACTCTTTACTTCATTGTTTTTATCAATGCCTTTATTATCTTTATGCAATTCTATATCATCTTATCTGATATCATCTTAGTTGTTCCTGATTAATATCTGTTACTTTAAAGGTTTCTAATTTTTTTTAAAGTTGATTTTTTTTTTCTTTCAAACACTCCATAATTGTTTTTAAATTGTAGAAGCATCTCATCTGTTTTTTCCAAAGGCCCTACTGAAATTTGGGGTTGTGGGGAGAGGATCTGCAGGCAAATCTATACAGAAGAACATCTTTACAACCCCAAGTCTTGCAGTTTCCTGTTAGTGCATCTGCCACCATCTTAGATTGTGTCCTTGGTAATGCTATTGGCTTCTGGTGTGGGACTGTGCTGCTTAGTTTGGTATAACCTAGAATCACATGGGAAGGCAGAACCTTAACTGAGGAACTGTCCAGATTATATTGACCTGTTTTGCATGAACTTTTAAAAAACTTACCCTGTATATTTGATGCTTTTAGCTTCTCTTTTATTTTGTTCTATCACTTTCTACTTTTCATTACCATGTCCAGAATCTCAAGTGCTTATTTTATATTAGTGTCCATGATTATTCTTCCTCAGCACTATGATAACATTCACTTACCATTTAAGTACCGATTTTTCTCTTTTGTAGATTTTATGAGATTTTCAAGTCCCCAATCATTTTGTCTGTGAAAACTTGAAGGTTGGTTTTGTTTTCTCTCTTCTCCGAGTGCCTTTTGATTTCTTAACCTGTATTTTTGCACTGTCTAGACTTACACCGCATTAGTACCATAAAGAAAGGAGATTAGACAGTCTCGTCTTCGTGATGGTGGTTTAAATGGTTTTATTTTTCAACACTAAAGATGATGGTTAGTTGTGGGGTTTCCTTGGAAGTATTTATTGCCCTAGGCAATTTAATTCTTTTTCTAGCACTTTGCTGACGTTTTTTTTTTTTTATTATCATGGAGGCAATGTTTTTGTATTTTTTCATGTGTTGAAGATAGGAAGGTATTCTCTCTTGATTTTTGTTATTATACAACACATTGCTCTTCATCAGTCTTACAATGTTTAATCAGTCATGTATTCTCAACCATGCTTGATAATAAAACATAAATGATTAATGTGCTGATTTTACTTTTGCTTTTCTGGTACTTTTGAGGATCTTAAAGAACATGAATATTACTTTGCCACAAAATATTGTCTCATTATTTATTTTCTTTTCATAATGTTTGTTAGACTTTTGCTTTGTGTTAACACTGGCATCTTAAAGTGAGCTCAGGAGAACTTTCTTTTGCCCTCTATGTTCTGAAGGAGTTTTCCTGTTACTTTGTAATGCTCAGTCAGCCATAAAGTCAACTAGCCTGAAGTTTTCTTCATAAAAACAGTTTGATTTGAAATTCAATTTCTGTAATTGATCTAAGTTTATTTTGATTTTCTACTCAGCAATAAGTGTGGTGATATGTGTTTTTGAAGTGGTTTGTCATTTACATGTCAGAATGGCTAAAATAAAAAACACTAAGGATAGCCTTTGCTGGAGAGGTTGTGGAGGAAGGGGTACCCTCATCCATTGCTGGTGGGAATGCAAACTAGTGCAACCACTCTGGAAAGCAGTGTGGCGGTTTCTCAGGAAATTCGGGATCAACCTACCCCTAGACCCAGCAATACCACTCTTGGGAATATACCCAAGAGATGCCCTATCATACAACAAAAGTATATGCTCTACGATGGAGCACTGGACTGAAACCCCAAGGTCCAAATCAGGAGCAGAAGGAGAGAGAGCACGAGCAAGGAACTCAGGACCGCGAGGGGTGCACCCACACACTGAGACAATGGGGATGTTCTTTCGGGAACTCACCAAGGCCAGCTGGACTGGGTCTGAAAAAGCATGGGATAAATCCGGACTCGCTGAATATAGCAGACAATGAGAACTACTGAGAAGTCAAGAACAATGGTACTGGGTTTTGATCCTACTGCACATACTGGCTTTGTGGGAGCCTAGGCTGTTTGGACCTAGACCTGGAAGGAAGTGGGAGGTCCTTGGACTCCCCACAGGGCAGGGAACCCTGACTGACAAGAGAGGGGGAGTTGTTTGGGGGAGGGGGAGCGAAATGGGAGGCCGTGGCAAGGAGGAGACAGAAATCTTTACTAAATAAATAAATAATAAAAAAACAAAAAAAAAAATAAAAAATTTGGCTTCTTTTGAAAAAAATTAGTGAAGCCATGGGTATAATTCTCTCTCTCTCTCTCTCTCTCTCTCTCTCTCTCTCTCTCTCTCTCTCTCTCTCTCTCTCTATCTCTTATGATATTGGCCTTTTAGTTCCTTCCTGCTATTGGGTGGAAAAAATTGCCTGTGGTTTATTAACCTTACAACCATGTTAAACGAACAACGATTTCACTCTGTTTTTTTTTTCTGTTTGTTTGTTTGTTACTTCAAAAAATTATAGGAGTTGATGTCTCAGTGGTTAATAGTACTTCCTCTCTTGCAGAGTACATGAGTTTGGTTCTCCACTACATCAGACAGCTTACACCTGCTGCCTGGAACTCTGGTTCTAGAGGATCTGATGATGACTTCTGACTTTACAGATACAATGCCCTGTACAGACACACACACACACACACACACACACACACACACACACACACACACACTCACACTCCTACATGACCTCCTACACCCAGACAAATAATTAAAAAATAAAAAATTCCATAGGTATGCTCTTTTTAAAATATACTTTCCCACATTTGACTTTAATTTCTTTAAATTTTGGTGATTAAACTATTGGTTTTAAACGTTTCTTCCTTATAGTGAATTAAAACCATGAACATAAAAAATTGCTTCCTGGGCATCAGTAGCTCGGACACTTGTCAGTCTTACAAAGGATCTGAGTTTACTTCCTGGCACAGTTTGGTGCCAAACCATCACCCATCACTCCAGCTCTAGGGGATTCTACTTCTTTTACTGGTATGCATTGGTGTGTAGTACATAAGTCTATCTGGGCAAAACAATTATACATGTAAATTTTAAAAATTCATCTAAAATTTAACCTAAAATTTAGTTGATATGCAATTTATATGTCATATTTTCATTTTTTTCAAAATATCTTAATCTTCTATTACGTTCTTTGAGTTACTTAGTAGCGCACGGTTATGTTTTCTAACAGAAATGATAAACTTTCAAATAGTAGAAAGCAAATATATCAACTGCCAAAATATTTTAAAAGATTTTTGTCTTTTTTTAAGACAATGCCTCATGTTGAACCTTTGATCCTCCTGCCTCAGACAGAAAAGCTATTAATTTCCAATTCATTGCATTTATTGTCAGAAGACATAGTCTTGATTATTTTATTCTTTACAATTTATTCTAGTTTTCATTTCACATGTGTAAGCTGTATAAAGTAATGAGCTTTGTTATGATATTTGCACATATGTATATGATGTTCTCCCTCTCCTGTTCCCCTTTCATTTTGTTCACTACCTCCTTAACTCGCATGTGTTAGTATACAACTATCTAATTTCTTCTATTATAATCCCTAATTCCATCCCTTTACAAACCAACAATATAATTTCTTCTATTTAGCTAAACAAATTGTGTATGTATAGCATATGGTCTTTATCAGTTCTCAGATTGATGATAATTTTGTTTTATTTCATAATTTGACAGTTGTGAAATTTTTATCGGCATTTCTCTTATGTGCTGACCTTATCCTTTATGAATATACACCCAGTAGTATGGGCTTACAGTAGTGGTTCTCAATATTTGGGTCATGACCCCATCGGAGTCGATCGATCTTTTACAAGGGACACTTAAGACAATCAGAAAATAAAGATATTTACATTATCATTCAAAACAGTAGCAAGATTATGGGTATGAAGTAGCAATGAAAATAATTTTATGGTTGAGGAGGGTCAACACAACATGAGGAACTTTATTAAAGAATCACAGCATTAGGAATGTTGAGAAACCACTGACTTGAGTAAAACCTGGAACTTCAAAAAAAGAGGAAAACACTCAAGGTCATAGTCATAGACAATGATTTTCAGATAGATCTCTAAAACCTCAGGGTAATAGCAAAAAAATAATAAATAAAATTTCATGAAATTAAAAATATGCACAATTCCATCTTTCATCAGAAAGAATGTACACCTAACATATATATATAAGTATATATGTACATACATATATACATACAGGTGATATGTATATAATAACACATATACATATGCAAGTTTATGAGACGTCACTGGGCAACAACGCTAAACTTTTACATCTGTCAGTTTGTGCTTCCCGTATTTTGAAGCTCTCTTGTCAGTTGCCTATAGATGTAGGATTTTATTCTACTCTAAAGGCATGGTCTTTTTATAATTATGGAATGCCCTTTTAATGTTTTATTGTTCTTACCTCAAAGTCTACTTCGTCTGAAAGTAGCTTATAATACTAATTTTATTCTTGGAGTTTGCATGGGTAATTGCTTTACTTGTATTTTATCAACTTGTCTTTACCCATGTTTGAAGGACATTTATCACTAGAGTCACACACTTCTTTTTATTCTCTCTTATAATGTCTGCATCTTTACTGTAGCATGTACCTTGTACTTTGTTTGTTTGGGGTTTTTTTGTGTAGTTATTAATTTGCTTAAATATATGTTGTGCTTCAAGGATCCATCTTATACATAGTCCAGATATCTCTTAAAACTAGTTGATCTGGATGTATTTTTGATGACTCTTTTCAAATTAAGTTCCTAATAAAGATTATGTATTACATCATTTAATTCTTGCTTATCAAGTTACAAATTTTATGTGTTTACAGGTAGTGTTTGAAAACCCAATAATTTGCCATTTTCAAAGTCATTACCAGAATATAGAGAATCTATAATGATTGCTGCGATTCTTGATGCCACACAAACTTTCTGGATCATACAGCTTTATCCAATTATATGTAGCTAATGATTCCTAACCGTATAGTCTGTCTGTCTGTCTGTCTCTCTCTCTCTCTCTCT
>NW_004949099.1:16806491-16809651 GCF_000317375.1 Microtus ochrogaster | reverse complement strand
TGTGTGCATGTGTGTGTGAGGGGAGTAATGAATATACTTATAGCCCATCTTGAAGTATGGACTTTCCGAGACCAAAAGTCAAAATACATCTGACTGGATAAAAAAGCCTTCTTCCTCTCTTACAAGAAGCTATCCTATCAGAATCACACAAAACTTGACATACACATCCATGAGAATCCCTTTCAGTGTATGAAATTTGAATTCCTTTGACACTAAAATCACAATGAGAAATCTTGGAATATTGCATCTGGTAGCATGCTTCTAAATTAATGATATTCTATGGTGCTTTTATGACTTCAGCTTTTTCTTTTGCATTTTATAACCAGACCCTGGTTAAGAAATTGGTAGTCAACATCTGTTGATAACTTGCCGAATAAAGATGTGACATGTAAGTAATAAGGAGCTGAGAAATAACATCTAGTTTCATATTGAAAGGAAATTGACATCTTTAGTATTTCTTTTGAAAATTGGCAAAAGGTGACCAAAATATAATGAGATGAAAATATGGGTTATTTAAAACTAAGTATATCTCTCTTCAAAATTTAAAATGAAATTGCCATCTGTTAGACATTTATTTGTTAATTTAATAAATATATATGGCATGCCTGGCTTATACCAGGTATGCCTCAGGATGCTGCACACCACTCACATTTCAGTAGTGTAATTAATATTGAAATACCTGTGCACGGCTTTCTGCCAGTAACACGCATCATTAGTTCAGGATGGGACATTTGGCTAAAATTAATGTGAGACACACATTAGTTGTTGTCCATATTGTAGTGATTAGTTTTTGCAGCATTCAATATTCTTTTCTTTGAAAGAGAAGAGAGAAGACATAAGAGCTCCCAATCAAGAATGGAAATGCACCCCCCCCTTTTTTCTTTTGGATGAGTGAGAACATATGGGTATTACAGAGAAGGAGTGATCATGAATAATTTAGAATAACTTGAGACCTTGTGTGGTAGTAAAGATGAAATATGCATTGGTTAAATGAGAAAGAGCTATGCTATTTGGGTTTGAGGTCATTTCTGTAACACACATGTACTATAATTCTTTTTTTCCCCTCACTATACTTACAATGTATAATAGAATAAGTAATGCTGTGTAGCCATCTGAAGAATGAAGCCAGACAGATTTTAATATAATCACTTGAGAAGTTTGAGCTATCAGAAATCAAAAGACAGTGCTGATTTTCATTTGGGCTAATGGCCTGTTTTAGGGCACCATCTCTTCATTTTTATAGTGTATGAAAGCATTTGATACTGTGTGATAATAGATATACATTCATCTTAAGCATCATTGGCATTACTCCTTGTATGGCATTTTCCCTAAATTTAAGTCCTCATGACTTTGTCATGGTCTCAGTGTCATTGCTACATTGTACCCTAGAGAGGGAGTGATGTCCTTTTCCTTCTTGATGGAAGGAAGCTCAGACTCTGTAAACTGAGAGGAGAGTTTGCCACACCCTTAGATCTATTTTCTCTAAGACTGTAGTCCCCATAAGGCGGCAATGCTCCAGTGGAAGGCCACACATCCAAGAATATTTGGGCAACGTGAATTTACCTTGATGGGGAAAAAATAAAAAGAAACACATTTGGGCAGGAAGGGAAGTGGGGATGGATTTGCAAATAATTGGGGGAGGGAAGATTAAAATAATTAAAATGTGCATGAAATTCCCAAACAATCAGATAAAAGGAAAAGTGTTTGGGAATTCATGGCATCCCTCTTTAGGAGGCTGACATTGATCTCTCAGCAGCTACAGGAATTGATGGCTAATATCAGAAGAAAATAAGATAATATTTTAGGTGTGAAATTAAATCCAAAAACTCGACACTGTTTATCTTCAGTAGAGACAATGTTTGAGTTTATTCTGTGAAAGCAGGAACAATTATGGAAAAAGGTATGTGGGAATACTGTAAATGTATTCTGTATAGCAAAGAAGCACACAGCCATACCTTAGAGAATCTTCTCCTTTCTTTTTTAACTTAGTGTAAGCTTATAATTAAAATTTGAGAAACACAGAAACCTTTCTGAAGAATGGATATAATTTAAGGGAACTCTTAAGAGAATAGTGTTTAATCTTTCTGACTTTTATCTGAGCCATATAAAAAGTGTTCTTCTGTTTGGGTATGTGTGTAAATGATTAATGTAATTTCACTTCTTACTGATTTATGAAAGTGTTTTTTCTTGCTTGTGGCTGTGTTAAGAAAAACTTTTTTTTTTAATCTGCTTAAGAACTTGTGTGTGGAACATGTGTTTCTTGCTCAGTTTTAACTGGACGTTCTAGATATAGCACTAAAAGGAAGCACTAGAAGGGATGTTGACATTATACAAAGCAAAGAGTGTTGTGGGAGAAGCTCACAGAGGATCACAAAATGGGAGGCACATGTGGTAGATGTAGGTAAGTTACATAGTGGGGACCAGGGTGGCCAATTTCCTAAGATTCCACCTGCCCAGGCCTACACCAGGAAAAAGAAAAGATGATTTCCAAGGAAGTATTTGACCTGGGATGGTGGGTAGTTCTGTAGCAGTGGTGGGCAGAGAGGTCATTAAGAAGGTCTTGATATACAACATGACTGAAAAATGGAGGAGGTTGAGTGGTGGCAGAGAAAGTGGGAAGTGAAGCTTTCTTTCTCCTAAATGAGAAGAAGATATGATATAATTTGAGGGTGTGTGTGTGTTTGTGTGTGGTGATACTGGGGAAAAAGTATGGACTCCACTAGCAAACAGCAAATGTTTGAGAAGGAATTTAAGTACTGTCGATTTCTTCACAATACTGTGTGAAACAGGAGATTCAGAAGTTACCTTTCAGTTGTTAAAAATGTGATAAGTGACCATGCAGTGGCACTTGCCTTTTTTCCCAGATCTCTGTGAGTTCAAGGGAAGCCTTATCTACAGAGTGAGTACCAGGACAACCAAAGCTGTTATACAGAAAAACCCTGTTTTGAAAAAAACAAAACTAAAACCATAACCCAAAATGTGATAAACATTTTTTCTTTTGAGATATAATTGCTTTACTAAATCGTTTACCACATTAAAAGTGTAACACATTCAGCTGGGCAGTGGTGGTGCAAACCTTTAATCCCGGCACTCCGGAGGCAGAGGTAGGCAGATCTTTATGAGTTTGAGATCAGCCTGGTCTACAAGAGCTAGTTCCAGG
>NW_004949099.1:16799193-16806096 GCF_000317375.1 Microtus ochrogaster | reverse complement strand
TTTTTATGGTTGAGTAATATTCCACTGAATTGATACACCACCTTTTGTTAAATGTTTATCAGATGATGGATACTGGCTTCTTCCCTTCTTGTCTTTTATACACATCATTGCTTTCAACTTCCAACATTTTATATAGGTTGTGTGAACCTCTATTTTTCTTTGTGTTGGAATAAGAATGAAATTGCTAGATCACATATAATACTATATTTTAATTTTGTAGTAATAGACTTTTTTTCCCTCCAAAGTCTACTCTGTTCATAGCCATGTCATAAATATAGGAGGATTACAATTTGTTCCTGCTTTTTTACTGGTGTCATGAGAATGAATTTCTGTCTCGTATGAATCTTGTCTGAATTTAACTAATGCTCAGTACTCTGATTTGGATGTTGAATGTACTTGGGAGGCCACATGTCTTACGGCTTGATCTCCAGTCTGTGATTGTTGTGATATAGAAGAGCTTTTAGGAGGTGAAAACCAGATTTAGCTCCTTGGGTGACTGTTGACATGCCCTTAAAGGTTGTAGGACCAAAATAAGGAGGCAGCTGATGATGGACTATAACCCCTGATGTTGTGAGTCAGTAGCAACCTTTATTTTAATATATTAATGGTCTTAGATATTTTCTTATCTTGATATGGAAAGCAAAATGAAAGAAGTCATGGTGCTGAACTTTACATGAGCTTCTTGGCTAATTGTGTATATTCTTTGGAGCATTGTATTTAATTTCTTGGTTTTCGTTGGATAATTTGCCTTTCTTGCATCAAATAATTAACATAGTCTTTATATTAAAATCTTAACATATGCATGATTTGTGAGTATTTTATCTCTTTTTCTAGTTTAATCACAAACGTTATTAAATTTGATCAAGTTCAGTATTTCATTTTTCTTTTGTTTTTCCTACTTTAAGAAAGTGTATTTAAGAAATTGTGTAATGGAAGGACATAATGATTTACCCAAATGCTTTCTACTGAAGGGCTTATAGGGTTAGCTCTTACATTCTGACTTTTGTTCTATTTGAATTGATTTTTGAAGATTATTTGAGGTTGAGCTTTAAAGGTGCTAATTTGAATGTGGGTATCTTATACTATATGATGAAGAGGGGTATGCCCTCTGGCACCTGGTGTATTGTCTTTACTCTACTCCTGAACTAGTTAATATTGATTGATAGCTTGAAAAAATATGGAATTATACAAGATATAAGTCTCTGGATGTGTTTGTGAAGAAGTTTCTTGATTGGAATCAGTGAACTGAGGGTATGGAAGCATTCCATAGACTCGGCTCCATGAGCAGATAAACAGGAGAAAGCATACTTGCTGTGGAACAATGGATTACCCTGGAAAGATTTGTTTCTTGTACATGTTTAGTAAAATGCTGATTGGCCAGTAGCCAGGCAGGAAGTATAGGTGAGGTGGCAACAAGGCAGAAAGTAGAGTCAGGGCAAGGAGAACAGGAGAATTCTGGGAAAAAGAAAGATACAGTCTGCAGTCATAACCCACATGCAGAGGAAGCAAGATGAGAATGCCTTGCTGAAAAAGGTGTCAAGCCAGGTGGCTAACACAAACAAGAATTATGGGCTAATGTAAGATGTAAGAAATAATTAGTAATGGCTGGAGAGATGGTTCAGAGGTTAAGAACACTGGCTGATCTTCAGGAGGTCCTGAGTTCAATTCCCAGCAACCACATGGTGGCTCACAACCATCTGTAATGAGATGTGGTACACTCTTCTGGCCTGCAGGCATACAAGGAGGCTGAACACTGTGTACACAATAAATAAATAAATCTTTAAAAAAAAAGAAATAATTAGTAAGAAGCCTGAGCTAATGGGCCAACCAGTTTATAATTAATGTAGACCTCTGGGTGTTTCTTTAGGACTGAACAACTGCAGGAGTGGGTGGCAGCAGGACAGAAACCTCTGTCAACACACACTGGGCATTGGCATTTCGTGGTCAGCTTCTTGGCAGCAGATGCTGTGACCAGCTGCCTCATGCTCCTCTTAATATGCTGTCTTTGCCATAAAGGACTGTGTCCTCAAACTGTCCTTCAAAGTAGACCCTTCCTTTGGTCAGATTTCCTGTCACAGCAATGAGGAGAGTAAGAAATGTTGCACTCTTGTCCAAAGCAATTAGCTTGGGTTTGGGTATTTACATCTGCCATCAAATATATTCCATAATCTGTTTTCCGCATGGCAATGCCAACACTACTGCTATAGTGTCCTTAGTTGTTGCTCTTCTACAGGCATGCCATGTTATATCAGATGTGGATACTCCAGGTGGACCTGCAGTGATTACCATAGAATAGGCCTCTGAATTCCAATATGGGAAGGGTCATTTTACCATTCTGCTGAATGAAAAAAAAATGGTTTATTTTTTCCTAGTTTAAGAGCTGGATGCATGAAATGGATTATGTACATGGACTGGTGAATGTTTGTCTTGCCCTCATATGCAGCATACTTAGGGAAGAAGGGAGTGTCAGAGGAGACTTTCAGGACTCAGAAACACTAAATATTGTAGCACAATTAATAAAAACCCAGAGACAGATATTGGGATTCAACCCGAAGGTCAGAAAAGCAAAACAGCCAGCCACTGGCTCTTACCTCCACCTCATTTCGAAATATCAATCCTGCTTCTTGGAATCCTCAGAATGAGAGTGACTGAGAGCGGTTGCCTCCAGTTTTATATTCCTCTCTAGTGCTGGGATAAATGGTGTGCGCCACTAATGCCTGATTTTTATGGCAAACTAGTGTGACTGCTGTAAGGTTAAAGGTGTGTGTCATCACTACCTGGTCTGTAATGCTGACCAGGATAGCTGTTTTACTCTCTGATCTTCAGGCAAGCTTTATTTATTAAAATACAATTGATATATCGCTTCAAGATACGTTGATGAGAATTGTTGCAGAACCTTGACCAGTTCTGATTGAAGACAGGCTATGGGACATTTACAATAGAGAGCACTATATGACCCAAGGCAGAGGTGAGATATTCACTGTTACAGGATGACTGGCAGGGGAGAATGAGTTATCAAGGAACGCCAATGTTAAGCCAATGTTAAAGAGCAAAGAGAAACCATGAAACCGGAAGTCAGGCAGGAAAAGAGCGACAAATACTGTTTCCAGGATGTTGTTAATTGATGCTATGATCCCCGTGCTCTGTAGGTTTTGTTTTGGACTTTCTAACTACACAACAGTGGCTTCTGATGTATGTTATCTATGTAAATTATGGGTTGTTTTGACAAAAAGCACCAGTAAATATATGACTTCCACATTTCTCATTGTTGTAGTTTTTAGTATGCCTGAATAACAGCTGCCACTTAGTGAGCCTGTTACTGCAGGCACATTGCTAAATGCATTGCTTAATTTGAATAATTTCATCTTTAAAATAAACCTATAGAAGCAAAAAAAATGAACGTTATTCATGTTCTGGATGATGGAACCCAAGTTCCCAAAGCAACATACCCAGTATTTTGTAACTAGTGAATGGTGAATTAGAATCTAAATCTTGGGTGTTTACCCATAAGTTTCCTCTTTCATGAAAGCCACATATCTAGATCACACCTTGGGCCAATCATGTGAGAATCTTGTATGTAAAGACGGCATCATCCAGGGGTAATTTGAACCTTAGTACTTTGTATATATGGTAGGGTTAGCATACTTACCTTGTAGATGAGGTGCTTGAGATAAAATCACGAGAACTAAGTTTGGGTCCTCAGGACACATGTAATAATGGCATGGGATATGGAGCACAACTCTAACTCTAGCACTGGTGGGCAGAGATAAGATCTCTGGGTTCTGTCAGCTGGCCAGTGTAGCTGATTTGGTTGAATCTAGGTTCAATGAGAAACTCTGTCTCAAAAAATCAAAATCAAAGAGCAATGTAGGGAGTGATCAAGAAAGACACCAACTTTGACCTGTGACCTGTACATGTAGCTGCACACCCTGTGTATTCATCCTCACACACCTGAACACACACACTTACACACACATACACAACATATAGTTAAATACTTTATATGTAATGGATCACGTTTCAGCTATTCTTTATAGCACTTGAAGCAAGAACTTGCCTTTATGTCATTGCCAAGCACAAGTACAATAGACCACTATAATTCAGAAATCGGGACATATACACAATTTTGATTATAATATTTTGTGTTTTCATTATCTCAAAAATCCTCCTAATTCAAATATGAGTTATTTTCCCATGATTATTGTGATCTCAAGAAAAATCATGACCTTTATAGGTTTGATAATCTACACAGAAGCTAAACAGGAAATGTATTCAAAATCAAAGGAATTGATTTTTATGATCATATTTTTTTATCTTCAGTTATATATTTCAAGTTTCTAAGTAAAACTAGGAACCTAAATCCAACTTGTCTAATGTATTCTAAGCAATGCTTCAGCGAACTCATGATTTTTCAGCAGTTCCTGAGAACGAGACCTCAGAAATTGAGGCCAAAGTTTTGATGTCCTTTGCTTTTATGAGCCAAGGAGGTAATACACTACATAGGTTTATCACATAGCATTGACCCCAACATGAGATAAGCTGAATGGAAAAATTAGCCAGAATTTTGTCTCTAGAGCTGTCCAGCATTTAATATCATAGTGTTTAAAGCACTGGAAATGTTGATAGGGAGTATACTGATTGCACTTCTTACTGCAAAATTATATATGTGAGTGAAACTCTCTGATTCTGAGAGATCAGCTGTATGTACTTACTAAAGCTGCTACTTGAAAGTACCCCTCTGCATAGTGAGCTTTCTAGATCAGGAAAGGATATATAGGTGCAATTGGTATTGTGCTGGGTGCTCAGGCATTGAGCATCTCTGCTTTCTGGTGTATGTGTTAGCATGTTTGACACTCCATTCTGTGATGTTATTTTCCATAGCAAGAGAAAGGCTGTCTTAGGAGGTCTTACCTAGACTCAGTGAGCCCTGTAAAAGCAGATCATGTCGTCCTTCCAGTATTTTCCAGAGGCACAGGCTAGAAAAATGAACTTTCTTTGGCCCAGAAGAAGGCAAATATCTACTTTGTGAATTGCCTTTGGGAGCCTCAAATGAAAGTTTGCAGGTATCACTTAGAAGCTATGTGTAGTTCTATGCTGACAGCTACTAAGCTAAGGGTGAGTCCTTTTCTTCTACCATGAGATGTGAATGCATCCACATATCCAAGTCAGCTTATCTGAGGATCCCCAAGCCTCAGGTCAGCAAGCTATGGTACCTTAATGATATTCTTGTTATACCTGGGACCGATGGTCCAACTAAAACCTTCATAGATCCCTGACCCATGGCGATGTGAGATAGTAAGCAGAATTGTCAAGCCCAGTCCCAGTGAACAAATCTATGCACCCAAGGCTGACGAAATGTTGTGGAAGAGGGATTTGAAAGATTCTAAATCAGAGGATCAGAGAGTTTGCTGAGGCTGTTCATTCTAGTAACTGTTTTGGGTTATTTGTGTACTGTGTGGCGGTGCATTGTTGTGATTGGTGTAATAAAGAGTTGAATGGCCAAGAACAAGGCAGGAGGATTAAGCCAGACTTCCGGGAAAAGAGAGAAGAAGTAGGAGGTGAATCTAGGCTCCAGAGAGACACCAGAAGAGATGAAAGAAGCAGGATGGGCAGTTTGTGACAGACTATATATTAATAGAAATAGTTTAAGTTATAAGAGCTACTTAAAAGCAAGCCTAAGATAAAGCTAAGCTTTCATAATTAATAAGTCTCTGAATTGTTAGATGTGAGCTGGCAGCCCAGAAGAAAGTTCAACTACAATAATGTTCAAAAATCCTCTCATAAAGTCTCCCTAACATGTCTGCCTCAATGCTGAAGTGAATGGGAGAAGACCATGAGGTCTCACCCCTACACAAAGAACTAAGTGATGGAGAAAGGTCATTGTAGATAGAAATGGCCAAGCAGTGATTAAATGAATACAGTGTCCGTGTAATTATTTCCGGTAAAGCTAGCCTTGCGGGCAGCGGGGTGCTGGAGACGCAGCCCCGCCGCTCCTATTACTACAACTAAGGAATAGTGAGAATAGGAGAAATAGTGTTTCTCAGGGAAAAATGCACCAATTGATTATTCAATACCAAGCAATCAATCCTGAATACTTACATATAAGCAACATTACCTAGACTAAGTAGGATATATACACATACATGTATATTTACATACATATATACACACATATATTCTACACAAGCATAAATATATATTTATATTTGTGGAAAAAAAGAGGCCGTAAATTGGAAAGAAAGCAATGAAGGGTATATGGGAGGATTTGGAAGAAGGAAAGTGGGAAATGATGTAATTATATGATAATCTTGATTTACAATAATTAGAAAAATAAAATGTGCTTTGAATCAGTCCCAAGTAAACAGACATTCATTGCCTATTCATACTTTGACAATGCAAAAAGAAACAAAGAGGGAGCTATTGGAGCCATCAACCTTCTACGGATAGAATAGGTTCTTTGCACTAGTTGTCATGCTAAGGCCAAATAAAGTCCCCATTGGCCTCACTTTCATTTGCTTTTACAAGTGATTAGAAACTTCTAATAGAATGGCATACATACTTTTGAAAAATTTAGAGACTGAATAAGAGTTTGTATGTTGAATTACATCAATCTGCCTTTTTGGAAATTGAGACTTAGGGCTAGGAGGCAACTCAGTCCGTAGAGGAAATCCTGGATTTGATTCTCAGAACCACATCAAACTGGCTGTGGTGGTACATGGTCATAATCTGAGTATGAGGCAGAAGTATCAAGAGTTCAAGGCAATCTTCAGCAACTTAGGACATTTGAGGATGTCTTAAGATACATGTGACTCTATAAAAATAGTTGATGGCAGCCGGGCGGTGGTGGCGCACGCCTTTAATCCCAGCACTCGGGAGGCAGAGGCAGGCGGATCTCTGTGAGTT
>NW_004949099.1:16784252-16799093 GCF_000317375.1 Microtus ochrogaster | reverse complement strand
AAAAAAAAACAAAAAATAATAGTTGATGGCGACTTTTGAATTACTTAGATATTCCTTTATGCTGTGAGTTAGAAAGTTTGGAGAGAGTACTTAAATTTGGGAGCATAGTTGGTGACACCCAGTTTGCAGAGAATTGCCGATGGATATTAGAATGAGTAGATACTGTTAAAATCTTGCTAACACAGATTTTTCTATATTTAGTGTCTATAGATTAGTAAGTTTTCTTTACAGAGAAGGAATGCTATAAATTATAACCATCAGAGGATTGAATTTCGCTATTGTTCCCTCTTTTGTGTTCCTGTAGTTTTTGTTAAACACTCTTTCTGTGCTTCTCTGAACGTATTGAAAATCCATACTCAGAAGCATCAGAAAAGTGACTGTATAGAAAAAGATTATCCACTTCATCTTCCCAAGATTTCAAGTGGACCCTTTTCATGGATGATATGTAGGTGCCAGGAACTAAGCAGGCTTAGATACCCTTTTTCAGATTTGGTCTTCACTGTTGTAATTAAAGTGTTCTATATCACATGGTAGGACCTCAGAAGATGCTGAATTGATTGCAACTATTTGACAAACATCTATCAGAGATGCAGAAGCCACCTTAAGTATTTCGTTCATAAGGATTCCATATCTTTCTGCCATAGGCTTCACAGGCAATTGCAAGTGACTTTATATACTTGTCAGTGCATAGTACATATTCTTTACTACCTGCTATGTATGGTAGCCTAGGAAGATAGGTTTCTCACAATTGGAGAATGGCACCTCATGATGTGGACGGTGTTCTTCTCTGTTTAAAAAAAAATAAGGATTCTGGCTGTCCAAACAGAATGGCAAAAGTCCACTCTATCTGTAATAGTGTTAGGGTAGCTGCAAATTGGATTCCATTATTACTCCATAATAACACAGTGAAAATTGGAGCTTGTAGATGTCACCTTTCCAATAGGCATATGTCTGTTTGAGTTCTCACAATCTAACAGTGAATATGAAATTCTTTTCTTTTTTTTCCCCCTATGGGTTTCAAATGAAAAAAGACAGCCTGAAGAGGAGAGATGAGAAAGCAGAAACATCTGTGGTTTGGCAAGCAAAAGAAACACTGAGAGTATTTGGGGTGACTTGTGGATTGTATAGAAACAAATAGAGTGAACCCAGCAGCTGCAGTGGATATGCTGTTTAAAGCCGTTCCCCCAGAACAGGAACAGTGGGACAATCCATTACTGAGTTGCATGATGCATTGGAATGTTGAGCTAATCAGGCAATCTAATTGAGTGAACATCTGCTGCTGCTTTATCATTATTCTCAAATGGGCATTATCTCTTTGCATGCCAGGGATGGCTAAGTATCTCTCAGCCTTTCTAATAGAAGCTGACTCTGGGGTTTATGTTTCAACTGCTTTCAATTGCCCTGAAATTTAGGCGACCCACTTTAAGGTCAAACACAGCATGGTTTTTCTTTTGATAGAACTATTTTTGGAGAAAATGATTAAAAATGTTGATGTCTAGGTGGACTGGTGAGGTATAAGGGTATTTCATTGAATTGGGAAAGAGTACTTTCATGCTGTCTTCCTACTAAGAAGGTAGAGTTACATGAGCCACGGTAACAGACAGCAAACTGTGAAGAAGATGTGGAAGCCCAGTGTCCATGACTATAAAGGTCCTCACACAAGTGCAGGGGACTTCAGCAGACACATGTGATTTCCTCATTAGTCCTCTTTTCTTGCTGGAGGGTTTTACCTGGATATACTCCGTGCCTATACTTTAGTCTTTTAATTATTTTTCAACCATCATTTTCTGGATGCTGTTGCCATAGCATCCAGCAGATAGAGAAGAAACAGCAATAATATTTGGCTGGTTTAACTCTAATTAAAACTCAGTCGGCCACACACAAAGATGTGAAAATAGGAGGGGACCTGTTGAGCAGGGATCCTGTGGTAGAGGGTGGAGAATGCAAGAAGGGAAAGGTGGTGAACACGACTTAAGTTCATCATATAAATGTATGAAGCCGTCACTAAGGAATTTAAAAGGGCATGCAACAACTCTAAAGGAAAAAAGGAAAAATGTGCGAATAAAGAATTTTGAGTCATAATGAAAACAATACCATTGCAACAAACACAGGTTCGTGGAGTGACTGTACCAAACTTTACCTGCACTTAATTTGCAGCTAATGTTGGACTCTTTGCCTGCAAATATGTATACTTGTTCTGTTTGTTGTCAGTCACTTCTATTAGGAATAAGAATTAAAAAAAAATGATAGAGCTACTAGAACTATCAGGTGAGGATGAAGCTGGTGCTGAGGCTCTAGACGAATTCTACTGTCTCTAATACGCCAGGTATGGGAGGAAAAGGTCACTTCCTTTCATAGTTTTGTAATATTGATATTCTTTTGAAGATTATGTTGGCTTCGATTGTGAGTGCTCACTCTGGATCAACCTTACCCTCATATGTGATCATCAAATTTGAAAGTAAATTCTTAGAAAAACATAACTGTATAATGTTTTGAATGAAAAGTGGTGGCAGTCATCTCTTCGTTTGCCAATACCTGCTGAAATCTAACTGCTCTTAAAGTTTTATAAAAAGTGGTGAGGGCCTTACTAGACCTGGATAGAGGTGGGTGGTCCTTGGACTTCCCACAGGTCAGGGAACCCTGATTGCTCTTCAAGCTGATGAGGGAGAGGGACTTGATCAGGGGATGGGGAGGGAAATGGGAGGCGGTGGCAGGAAGGAGGCAGAAATCTTTAATAAATAAATAAATTTTTAAAAAAAGGAAAAAAATGGTGAGGGTAGAATAATGGGATCCTATCTCATGAAGTTTCCATTTGGCGTGGAAGGAGAAAAAAATTCTAAATCCCCAGTTAGTGTTAAAATCCAGGGAGTGGTAATTGACCAAAGAGCAATATAGCAAGATTAGGACACATTGAGGAGAAGCAAGATGCTTCTATAAGGGGAGGATTTATGTAGCAGAGACCAGGAGTTTGAGTGGAAAATCAAGCTACCAGAGAGTGTGGTAGAAGAAGGCTTGGGGGCAAGCTTTAGCCAGTGCAGATGTGCTGAGGAGGGCATGGAACGATTCTCTTCCTAAAGGAGGCAACTATGGCTAGAAAAGAGTAAAGGCTTCTGGAGGAGTAGGGTGACCCAAGAGGGAGGCATAGAATGGCTTTTGTCACACATAGTGATGAGTCAGTGTTTTAGTTTCTGAACCATGGGAGGCCCTTGATAGGATTTTCGGTGTAGAAATAAAACTTCTGGTGAAAGTTTTAAACATTGGCACCGTATCAACAGAGAGGGAGGCGGATAACTGATTTACATGGCAATTTCAATAATCCACTTAAGAGATAACAGCCTGGGATGGTAGCTTGGAGATGGAAAGCTGATGGTAGTAAAGTACTTCTAAATATCTATAAATATGCGAATGTAGATTTCATTATGCATTAATTTGAATTTGTGTCTAAAATTGGAAAAAATTTGGAAAGTGTTTAAAGATAATTAGGGCATCTCAAGCACATAAAATTACTTTCTAATTTCTGTGAGGTTACCAACTGTTCTAATAACTGCAATATGGAGTGACCCTCACAGGCTGTCAACATGTTCCTGGCCCGATACGCTCTGCTGAGCCTCCAGACACAAGGCCATTGGTTTAGGGTTAGGCATTTATGTATGCATGTGCATGAAGTTATATAACCAGACAGAACATATCAGCTCTTCTTGCTTAGGCTGAGGACCATACACAGAGAAGAGTGTAGTGATATACTTAATGGTAGGTAGCCAAGGAGAACCATCACTGGGATTGTCTCCCAGGGATCTCCAGTCTCATTGCCAGAGCAGCACTGCCAGTTTATGTTGCCCTTACTATTGGGCATTCACTCCATTTGGGCAATTGGACACATAGTGTGAGTCTTGAGTTGCCACCCTGGGTATGCAGTGGATCTTAGCTTCTTTGGATTAGTACATTCTAACAAAATTCTAAGTATTTTGGGTTTAAGGATGTTACCAGTGTCCTGTTGTTCAGATGTGAATGACTCTGGTGATGACCTTCTATGGATTTTTGTATGGGTTACTGATGTGTGATTTGATAAACTGGAAATCTGTACTTCACTATGCTAGGCAGTTGCATAGCATAAAACAGGAAGCCATAAGAAAGTTAGGTGGGGGAATCAACACCAGAAGAAGCTTCCATCTTCTTTTGTCCTCAGAGGATTGTACTTTGTCCTTTCTTCTCATTTTCTCTTTGAGCAATCCGCAACCCATGAACTTAACATTCAGCTGACCAGTTTGGGTGGATGGTTTGTGGGGAGTGGCTATGTTATATATGTCTTTTTTTCTTTCCTTTCCTTTCCTCCTTTTCTTTCTTTCTTTCTTTCTTTCTTTCTTTCTTTCTTTCTTTCTTTCTTTCTTTTTTTTTTCTTTTTCCATCAAGACTGACTTTCAAGCACAAAGCTCCCCACTGGTGGAGGTAGACTGAGCATGTACAAGGTTACACAATGACTGCCACATGCCAAAGCTCCCTGGAAAGAAGGCATCTTCTGAGCTGCCTGCAAGCAGGCCTCTAATGAGACCCCAAAGGAGCTGGTATGGCTGCAGTTTCTCCTTTATTACATAGGAATTATCAACCTCTCATGGGTCTTTAGTACCCCAAAACCCACCAGCGGAGATCATTCAACTTCCTGCATCTAAAGAATCACAGCATTTGGGAGCAGAAAGATAACAACTTTCTGTGGGCTTTGTTCATTTTGCTACTAAGGGAAGACCAGAAAACTCCACAAAACTGAGCCAGTCTTAGACATGGGTCTTACCCCCTGTGTGTCTGCCTCTTCCTAATAATAGTATTGATCATGATAAGAACTATAGGTAGCTTTATTGAACTTCATAATGCTGTTTAATATTCCCTATGCCTTATAATATTTGGATATGAAATGACCTTCAAGTATAGATATCATTGTTCATGAACTATAGTCAAAAATTAGGATTTAAGATGTTAATGTATCTAGAGATGATATGCAAATAACAAATCTTAGGCTGAAATAAGAGTTCTTACACCAATACTATATGAATCATAACTGTGTTGTTCTTTTACCTATTTTGTTATTAAAATGATACTGTGATTTAAAGTTATTAAGAAGATGTGGTTAGCATACTTCTGATCATTTTCAATATATACATATAAGTTAGGTAGGTATGTATCTGTCACTTCACATCATCAAGAGGGTTACCAATATTTACTCCTAGGAGCTGGAAGCTCCTTTAGCATGCATTCAATTGTAAACAGCATGGAGGAAGGTTTCTCGGATGTATCCTGTAAGAGGAGGTGGGAAGCAGAAATGGAAGGCCATACCAGTTGGTAAAATTATTATGTCAAAGCCTTAGGTCCTCTCATGAGGAGTTCGGAGATGCTTTAATCCATCTCAATTCTCTAACTTTGGTGCAGTGCAGTGGGCCTTAGTATGTCAATGAAAATTTAAGCAGTCATATGCAATTACATCAGAAGATGAAGGAATAATTTGAGTGGACCTTTTTGTTTGAAGACATTTCCTAGAGAGAAAGCCAACTGAGAGCCATCAGCCACCTATATTTGTAGCAGTTGGAACAATGAATATTTCATTCAGAAGAGGAATTGCTGTAGTCTGCCTTCTGTGTAGCACACATTGTTTTGTATACCACAATAAGATTTGAAAACTCCTTGCTATGTATTTTTTTAGGCTCTCCTACTTAAGAGAAACTTAAGAAGGGACAAAAAATAGAAAATGTATCCCACTGTAAGCCACTGGACAGGTCCGGATGGAAATACATAATTACCTTCTCTCCCCTGGTATCATATGGTAGTTTGTCAACTTGACACATCTAGAATTACCTTGGAAGGGAGTCTCAATGAAGAATTATCTACATTAGGTTGGCCTATGGATATGCCTATAGGGAATTTTCTTAATTGGGTCAACCATGAGGGGAAGACCCACCCTGAATATGGGTGTCATCACTTCATGTGTTGAACCCTAGACCAAGAAAATGAGAATTGAGCTGAGCATTCCATTTATGCATGAATTCACTGCTGTTTGCTCTTAACTGTAGGTATGATATGATTAATTATTCAAAGTTCCTGAGACCTTTACTTTCATGTAATAGTGGACTGTTATATGGAATAGGGTGCAAACCAAGCCCTTCTGTCTTAAATTGTTTTTTTCAACGTGGTTTTTTCCCCCCACAGCAATGAGAATAGGAACTAAGACTATCCATTCTAGAGTCTCTGTCTATCTGTCTTTGTGTGTTAGACTTCAGGTCTAAAACACCTGCAGCATCAATATGGAAACTACATTATGAAACTTAGTTGTGCTCTATCTGTGTTTTCTAATGCAAATTATCACTCTGTAGAAATGAGGTTGTACACATTTTTAATGTAGAGGGTTTAAATTTTTTTTGAAATTTATTTCATACAGGAGCATAGTAGTTTTGTATTTATAAATCTTTTCCCTCCAACTTTTCTTGTGTTTTCTTCTACTTACTCTCAAATTCATGAACTCTTCTTCAACTATTATTCCTGTCTATTTATGTGAGGGAATGTTGAACAATAAGACACTCCATTTGGAGCTTGTTTTCTTCTAGAAAAAAAAAAACTGGTCTTTTGGCAAGGAACTACACATACTTCAACCACTGACAAAATGCACAGTGTCTATACAGGACAAGCAGGATACAAGAAAAAAAAAAGACTATCAAACCTTGTCAAGACAGGGTAAGACAGTTTTGGAAATTTTCCTGCCTCTGAAAATGGTCTTCCAGTTACTCTAGGCCTTAGCCAAAGTTGGGTGCTCCAGCATTGCAAATGAGACTTTTGTGACTGTCCAGGCAGCATGATGTCTCTGTCAATTCTAGAGTTTTGGAAGTTGCTTATAATGCACTTCCCGCTTACTTAGGTAATATTATATCCTTCTGTTATCTTTGATGGGGTTGGAATAGATAACATTCTAGTTTTTCTTAGTTATGATCAAAGATAAAAAAGATTTAATATTGTAACTACAATTCTTGTGTGAAACCTGTTTTCTTACATGTAATTTTACTATGTTAAAGTTAATTTTTTATTTAAACAGAAGAGGGGAAATGGTATGGGAAGTCTTTCTGTATATGTGTTGTTTCTACTGGCTAATGAATAAAGTTGCTTTGGCCATTAGCTTAGCAGAATAGTGGAAGGTGAAAATTCCAAACTAGTAGAGGAGGAGAGAGTAGGTAGAGTCAAAGAGAAGCCATGGAGCCACTGCAGGAGACAGACACAGAAGACAAGATACTGGATGGAACCTTGCTGGTAGGCTACAACCATGTGATGATATACAGATTAATAGAAATGTGTTAATTTAAGATAGAAGAGCTAGCTAGCAATAAGCTTAAGACATTGGTCAAACAGTATTGCAAATAATACAGTTTCTGTGTGATTAATTCAGGTCTGGGTATCCAGGAATGAACGAGTGGCCTCCAACTATGTGTGTGTGTTTGCGCATGCACACATACAGTTATATGGAAATATCTATATATAACATACTAAATGAGTTCATTTAGTGTTGCTCATGTGTATATATGTTTAGCACTGACCCTGAGGATTGACTAACCTATCAGGGATCTCTTCTTGGAGAAAATGTATTTTCTGTCTTTTAGCAGTAGTTAATTGCTTCTAGCTCTTTATCTAGGGGCGTGCCTTGTGAAATTTCACATCTGTGTTGGCCTTCGAACTGGTGTCATCATTATGAAGGTCTTGTTTAGGCAACCTAATTGTTGAAGTTCCATGGGTTAAAGTTCTCTATATGTCTAAAAAGCACTGTTTAATAGAAGATATCCTGGTTCTCGGTTTTTTCAATCTTCCCAATATCTCTTCTGTGATTTTTCCCTAATCCTTATGTGTTGGGGTTGTGTTTCAGATGTATCAAGTGGGGTTGATCATGTGACAGTGAGTTTTTCTCTTAATTTTATCAACTAGTGCATCTCTTTAGAAAGAAATGACTCATTTGATGAGGCTTGAGAGCTAAACATATATCTACATATAAGGATGCACGTTTAGAATACAGTTACTAATTATATTTCAGTTAGGAATATGGCAATATAGGTTCCTTTCTGGGTCTGTGTCATAATGAGCCATTAATGCTTGGCTGGGTTTACAGGACCAAGCATGAATTCTCTTCTGTCGAACAGGCCCAATTCCAATTAGACAGCTATTAACCCCAAGATAAAAATGCCATAACTACATCAATGGGGAGCAGTGTATTACTAGTCCGGATACTATTCTTAGACTGTCCATCTGGATAGGAACTGTTGGTTGGTTTTCTCCCTTGAATATTTGTCTTGTACCCTCTACTATGTGAGTTATTTTTCACAGAAGAGGCTTAAAGATCATATCTATCTCTATTCCTTCAAGACCTGTGTCCAGATTTTGAGGGGTCTTCAGAGATAGGGTCTTGCTTTCTTGGAGACAACCAAGAATGCCAATAGCCTGTGTTATTTTGAGTCTTTAGAACTTTCCTGACCAGCAAATAAAAGGGAAGTTCCCATTCTTGTCACTAGGGTTTTGTGAGACAGTATACATTCTTTCACATAAACACATGTATTTTAAGTAAACATGAAGTAATATGTTTCTCTATGGAATTTTAGATATCCTTAGTGACATTTATCTTCCCCTTATTCTTCTCTTTCTGTATTTCCACCATTTCTGTTTCTCAAATAAAGTCTCTATGATTTTTCCATTTCCCCTCCCATAGTGCATGAATCCTAGTATCCCGCTCCTTAAAACAAATTCTGCACAACCCCCACATTGTCCCTTTCTACTTAACAGGTATGTTAGTTTTTTTTTTTTTTGTCAGCTATGATTATCTGGAAAGAGGAGCCTTACTTGGTAATATTTCTCTATCATATTGACTGCAGACAAGCCTGTTGGGAGGGCCTTTTCTTGATTACTATTTAATATGAGAGTTCCCACCATACTGCAGGCAGTAAAACTCCTGGACAAGTGATCCTGAGTGGTATAAGATATCAAACTGATGAAGCCATAGGAAGCAGACAAGAGAGCAATATTCTGCCATGACTTCAACTTCAGGCCCTGAATCCAGCTTCCTCATCTGAGTTATTTTCCTGACTTGCCTTTAGGGATGGAATATAAACTTGTAAGGTTAAATAAACTCTTCCTCTGCCAAGTTGCCTTTTAGTCAAGATACTTATTAAATTAAAAGGAATACAACTAATAAACCAGCATTCTGTGGCTACTTCAGGTTATATATCCAAATATAGAGATTCAGAGCTGATGTGGGAAGTCCTTTTGTATATGTGTTGCTTTTATTGGTTAATGAATAAAGCTCTTCAGGCCAATGGCCTAACAGAGTAAAGCCAGGTGGGAAAACAGAACAGAAATAGAGAGAGAGAGAGAGTAGGCAGAGTCAAGGAGATACAATGTAGCTGCCAAAGGAAAAAGACACCAGCTACCAGCCAGAATATTACTGGTAGGCCACAGCCTCTTGGCAATACATAGATGAATAGAAATGGATTAGCTTCAGATGTGTGAGTTAGCTAAAAATATGTCTAAGCTATTTGCCAAACAGTGTTGTAATTAATATAGTTTCTGTGTTATTATTCAGGTCTGGGCAGATGGGAAACAAACAAGCAGCCTTCATCTGCATAGAACTACTCTCTATAAATAAGAGAACATGTAGCATTTGTCTTTCTGTGTCTGGGTCACATCACTCAGTATAATGTTTTCTCATTTCTTCCATTTATCTGAAAAGTTCATAATATCATTTTTCCTTAAAGCTAATCCCATACTTTCTTTATTCATTCATCAGCTGAAGGACACCCAAGCTGTTTCAATCTCCTATTCATTGTGAATAGAGTGGCTGTGATCATGGTAAGAATATCTGTGAAACAGGATTTTCAGTCCTTTGATTACACATTGCAGAATGATATATCTGGGACCTGTGCTAAATTTACATTTACCTTTTGGAAAATTACTTGTAGTGACTACTGCAGTTCACAACCCACCAACAGTGATTGAAGGTTCCTCACCATTCTGAGTGAGGTAATGCGTCATCTCAAAACAGTGTAACTTCTCTTCCTTTCACGTCCTCAGGGTTGGTTCTCCCACAACTACACATTCATGGCCATCTGTACCGTGTTGCCGATATAAGGGATACTCTTCCTGAGTGTTCAGCCAATGAGGGGCAGAGGCAACTCTACCACTTTTATGACCTCTGGGCCAGTTCTTCCATCTGCCTCAGGCATTGATGGATTCGGCGGGCGTATATTACCCACCCATGCTGCCAAATGAGCCCATGCTGCCATATGAGAAATGAATAATGGGTACAGCTCTCCCATGCTTACAACTTCGGAGCTGTCTCGCCATACCTCTGCCAATGGGGTTGGTTCTATTGTGCTGCCCAAGGCTTGCTCTCCCAAGTATTATAGCTGGTGTATGTGTGTGTGTGTGTATACATGTGTTATTGTATGTGTTACTTTTATGATTCTTGTTAGTTTTGAAGGTTTTGTGTATTCTAGATGTTCATTTTCTATTGGGTGAATGACAAAGATTCTTTCTGATTCTGTAGACTTGTTCTTCACTCATTTGATGTTTTCTTTGTTGTTAATAAAAGCATTTAAGTTTTATGAGGTCCCACTTGTCAGTTGTTCCCCTCATTCTTGTGTGTATGGAATTCTATTTAAAAAGTACTTTTGATGTGGAGGTCAGAGTGGAAGCAGATGTGAGTGGGTGCAACAAAAGGAATCATGGCTGCAAAGCCTGACTTCAGCAGTGGCAGGAGGTGTGGTGAACTCTGCCTTGTATAATGTGGATGCTGGGCACAGAGCTGTCATCTTTGACCGATTCCGTGGAGTACAGGATGTTGTGGTAGGGGATGGGGCTCACTTTTTTATTCCTTGGGTACAGAAACCAGTTATCTTTGACTGCTGCTCATGATCACGGAATGTCCCAGTCATCACTGATAGCAAAGGTCTGCAGAAGGTCAACATCACACTACCCATCCTCTTCCGGCTGGTGGCCAGCCAGCTTCCTTGTATCTACACGAGCATCAGTGAGGACTATGATGAGCAGTTGCTGCCTTCCATCACTACAGAGATCCTCAAGTCAGTAGTGGCTCGCTTTGATGCTGGAGAATTGATCACCCAGCGAGAGCTGGTCTCCTGGTAGGTGAGTGATGACCTCACAGAGAGAGCAGCAACATTTGGGGTCATCCTGGATGACGTGTCCTTGACACATCTGACTTCTGGAAAGGAATTCTCAGAAGCAGTGGAAGCCAAACAGGTGGCTCAGCAGGAAGCAGAGAGGGCCAGATCTGTGGTGGAAAAGGCTGAGCAGCAGAAAAAGTCAGCCATCATCTCTGCTGAGGGCGACTCCAAGGCAGCTAAGCTGATTGACAACTTCCTGGCCATGGCAGGCAATGGCCTGATTGAGCTGTGGAAGCTGAAAGTAGCTGAGGACATTGCTTACCAGCTCACCCCCTCTGGGAACACCTACCTGCCAGCAGGGCAATTGGTGCTCCTCCAGCTTCCCCAGTGAGGCCCGCCTGCTTGCACCTTCTCAGGCCAACCAGGCTGTGGCCTTGATCATTCTGAATACACTTTCCTTCGGCCCCACCCCAGAAATCACTGTGAAATTCCATGACTGGCTTAATGTGAAGGAAATAAAAGCAGAATCACTTCAGATTTGTAATTATCAAAAAAAAAAATAAATATAAAAAGTACTTTAATGTATCTTATATGGTACTGCCTTTATTTTCTTCTATCATTGTAAACATTAATGATTTCGTATTGAGACATTTGATCATTTGGAGTTGATTTTCATATAAGGTAATAGATATGGATCTATTTCACTCTTCAACATATAGACATCCACTTTTTCTTGAAGTATTTGTTAAAGATGCTGTCTTTTTCCAGTGTATGTTTTTGGTATCTTTGTCAAATCAGGTAACTGTAGTTTTTGTAATTCATACTGGATCATCTGTTTTATCCATTGATCTGTATTTCTGATTTATGTTGGTTCCATGTTGTTTTTATTACTATTTTTCTATAATATAGCTCAAAATCTAGTATAGTAATACCCCTAGAATTGTAACATTGATATCTGGTGTCTTTTGTTTTTGTTTCTGTTTCATTTTGTTTGTGAAAAAGTTCACTTGTCAGTCTTCCCTTAATATTTTAATAGAGTAAGAATAAAAAGTATTTGGAGTGCTGTAAGCCTGACTCAATGGTTAAGAACTTCTCCTTTTTCAGAGGACCAGTGTTCAGTTCCCAGCACCTACATGGCAGCACAAAACCATCGGCATCTCTAGTTTCATGGCATGCATTGACCTCTTTTAACCTTGGCAGGCTCCATGCATGTGTGTGGTGTACATATATAGGCTAAGAAGTCATATCCATACAATAAAAATAATTACATATTTTAAAATAAGAAGTATTTAGATGACCAAAATATTTATGAAAAATTAGAAACCTCACTTGAATTTATTAACATTTAAGGTTAAGATCAGGAAAGGAACATTTGAGTTTCATTATTTCCCAAGGTGTCTGTAAGAAATCTTTATGTTCGATATAAAAATAGACAATTATAGTGACAGACTGTGTTGTAGGATTCAGAGGCAGAATGTGAGGTATGTATATAATTTCGGTTATGTTTCTTCAACCAGTGACAGATAGATTTTTCCCTTAACAGATGTTATTGGTATAAATGGCTATTCATTTAGTGTAAAAAAGTGGTGAGTCCATTATCTTACAACACATAAACATGGATTTTGTATAGCTATAACAATTTAAAAGAATTAAAGAAAACCTTAAGCAACCCATTGACAGATGACCTACTTAATTTAGTGCTAGATTAAGCATTATTTTTCAGAGGAATTTATTTACTTTTATGTGCAGGTGTGTGACCTTTTGTGGGTTTACCATGCATGTGGAGGTATCGGGAGACCCCAGGAGAGAGCGATAGATCCTTTTGGGTGGTAGTTATAGGAGGCTGTAAATTAGCCAGTATGGCTGCTGCAAACTTGGGTGTTAGAATTTGAACTTGGGTTCTGCATAAGAGCAGTGCTGCTCTTAACTACTGAACCATTTCTTGGCCCCTGAGACAACACATTCTTAAGATAGCCACTAAGAAAAGGTAAAAGTATTTTCTAAGTAAAACTTAAGCCTTGAAGTATAGAAATTGTTATCATAATTAATATCAGTGGAAATATATTGAATAAAATTTGCAGAGTAGATGAGAAGAGGCAATGTCTATGCTGAATAAATGAACAATGTCAGATGAACATAAGATACAAAAGAATATAAATGTGACAACTAGTGATGAAACAAAAAGAAAGTGATTAAATATTGTTTACAAAGTGTTCATTGTTGGTGTTAGTGAAATATAGGCATCACTAATCTGTAAATTTGGCAAAGATGCTTATAATTATGACAGTTATAGGAAAAGTATTTTGGTCGTGCTTACTTCTTTCTAGATAAAAATGTGAAGTCTTACTATTTTCAAATAATTTGGCGCTATGCATTAAAATATAAAAATTGGGAATTACATATAATTTTCTTTGAAAGCCAATCCCATATAAATGAAGACATAAGTGTGTGGTTTGCATGCATGTGCTTACATGTGTTTGTTAAACGACACGTCATAGTATTCAAGTGCAAATCCTTCTGATACATCTGCACATGCTGTTTTTTATTGCATTGACATACAAGATTAAAGCCATCCCCACTGACTTACAGAACCTTTACATACTGAGAATAGCGGATTACAGAAGAAACAACATTGTGTTTTATAAATTGTTAGCATACCTTTTTGTTTATGTATATAGTGATATGCTCAGATTCATGCACATTTTAAACTAAATAGTTGAGATAAAAAATATTTCAAATTGCTTTTTAAAAAAAACATGGAATACATAGTTAAAAATGCCAGGGTAATTTTTGAGTTGGAGAGCACAGTGGAGTTGAGAATAAAGGAAAATAAAACAATAAAGCAGTTTGAAGAATTAATAAGATAAAAAAATTCAGCAAATAAAATTATGTAGTGACAATTTTGAAATCATGGTGTATGTAGTAAATGTGAGGAATTGTGTTCTGAGTGCTTCAAGTGTCAAAAAACCAAAACAAAACAAAAAACTAAATGGAGAAATTTGAGAGATTAGTAAGACAGGACAAGCGTGAGTGGTTAAAGCAGAAGTTGGGCCTCTGTCCCAGAGTGGAACATCAAGTGAAAGGTCCTGAATGGCTGCCTTGCTTATTTGGCTTTTAATTTACTAGTATTTGTTGGTGTGTGCTTTTGTGTTTGTGGTAAGCCATACAACAACAAGAAAAAGTCAGTTCTCCTTGTTTCACTGAATATCTGGGTGTCTTTAAGAAAATGGATTTCATATCTAAAGATGAAGTCTTCTGTACAGGTTTTCAAAAAAGAGAGATCAGAAACTGTTCTTGAAGTAAAATTTAAATAAGAGATCTTTCTCTTGACATTGGTGAGTTTACAGCTTAAGTCAATCAGTATATTTGAGCTGTGAATGCATAAGATAACTTCAGTGGTGCCGGTGAAGTATAGGTAGAATTTCAAACTACAGAAATGGTGATGAAATTTGAATCTTGTAAAAATGATACTGACTGTACTTAGACTTACTAAAAATATTAATCAAAGTTGGAAGATTGCAAAATAATATTTTTTTAGAGTCTTAAAAGTCTGATAGGCCAGCAAAATGTTTCAGTGAGTAACAAAAGAAGCCATACACTCCTGAAAACCTGAATTCAGGAACTCAAAGTGTAAAGAGAAAACTGACTCTCAGAAGTTGTAGTGTAATCTCTACACATGAAAATTGACTTTCAAAATTGTCCTATAACC
>NW_004949099.1:16753485-16784152 GCF_000317375.1 Microtus ochrogaster | reverse complement strand
CACACACACACACACACACACACACACACACACACACACACACTAAATGAAAAAGTGAGTTTGTAGGTAGCCATATAGAATAAAATTGCAGAAAATTGTTTTGACAGTGTTCCAGAACTTTAATTTTCTCATCAGAATTCAGACACATTGACACTTTCTATTTTTTTGTATTGTAGTTTAGGCATTTATTTTTAAATATAGTAATTTGTGGTTTTATAAATACATTAAATGTATTTTGATAATACTCCTTTCTGAACCCCTCTCAGATCTAGCTTTGGCTCCCCTGCTTCCTCACAACTTCATAGCCTCTGCTTTATTTTATAATCCACCAAGTCCAGTTTGTGCTGCCCATATATTTAGGTGTGTAAGACCAATGGCTACATCCTTAAAGAAAAGGGACTCTTCCTCCCTAGTAGCTATCATCTGTCAATATTTTCTTAGTTATGGGTGGGGCCTCTTGATACCGTCCCTACTCCATGTTGGAATGTTGACTTGTTTTGATCTTGTGAAGGTATCTAAAACTTCCGTAAGTTCATGAGTACAGTGATCTTATCACATCCAGATGACACTGTTTCTTCTTCAACCTCTATGACCCCTGACTTTGCTATCATTCAGCTTGAGCTTTGGCAGTGGAGGGGATGATAAAATTTTCCTACTTATGAATGGCACTCTAAAGACACTAAGTCTCTGGACTTAATGTACTTGTTGTGAATTTATATATTAATTGTTATCTGCAAACAACTATGTTTGATGAGATCTGAGAGCTTCACTAATATATGGGTATAGAATTTAGAGAGCATTTTCATACTATGTCCATTTAGCAACAGAATTGTTCTAAGTTCACGGCTGAAGATTATGATTTCTACAACCACTGGTACTTGGTCAAATGTCTCATTTCTGGCATGGTTTTCCTCCTATGGGTTTAGACATAAATAAAATTAAATAAAACCAGAAATCTGTCGGTTACTCTAAAAACGTCCATGCCACTATTATACAGCTGGACCTATTTTAGCATTCTGGTCATTATAGCTCACAGTGTTCATTATATTCTGGGTTATATTCCGTAAGACTACATGGCATCTTTTGGTACTATGAAAGCTAGTCATCAGAGAGTGAGCTTCTTGGTCAGTACCAGCTTGATTTCTCTATGTCCTATGGCTGAACTGTGTGGAATCTTCAGCTACAGCGTCTTATCAAGTTCTGGTGAACAATAATGATCAATGGCAATAGCTTGTATTGATTATGGGTTCTCCAGTATACCTCTGGCAAACAATTGAAGAGCAATTGTCCCACACCTGCCCTGAGCTTTTTATTTGGCACCATATGGTTTCTGGAAGGAAGGTTATCCTCTGGTAGGTTAACCCTAATTTATATATTTGTATGAATACACATAGAGGAATAAATATAGGAAGCTTTTAAAATATATATAGCACTATCAGACATTCTTAATGTATGTTACCCTTCCTTCACCCTGTCTTCTGTGATACCTGGCATCCCTCTCATTTAAACTTCTGTCACTGTTATTACCCACCTTTCCTTGAGATCAGTTCTTTTCTATTTAAAACTTTTAAAGCACATAATAGATACTCTAATTTTAGTTTAGAGCTGTAGTTACTTAATTACTGTTATTTAACTAGTGGGGGTTTGAGGCAGTATACCTGCCAGGCAAAATCCCAGTAGCCACCTACTGGGACACTGTGTGCATGAGTGCTCTATTTATGTCCATGTGTACAAGCTTCACCAGCTCAGGTATGTGAAGAGACCAGACAGTGACAGTGAGATGTCTCCCACACCTGCTTCTCCACCTTCTTACTGTTTTGAGACAGTCTCTCTTTGAACCAGGAGCTCACTGTTTGTGCTAGTATGCCCCTGTGATTCATTTTCCTTTGCCCTTTCACTTCCAGTGCTGGGGTCACAGGCTTGTTCTATCACACTCACAATTTATGTGAGGGCTAAGAATCCAGACTGAAACCTTCATTCTTGTATAGCTAGTACTTTACTAACTGAGGTAGAACTTTGTGCTTTTTAAAGTTTTTTTGTTCTGTGCCCATAATTGCATATGAGCATTTTCCTGGTAGTTCTCAACCATGCTGTACCAACATTTACCTGAGAGAACCTACAGAAAACTCTAGATTTCTGAACTACAACCTAATGTTCTTGTCCTGTCAATCAAGGGTAGTCAAGCGTAGAGCTGGTACCTCTGTAAAAGCCTTTTGAAATGAGCAGCTCAAGGGACTCTTCTGATGGTTCCAGCCTTGTTCTCTTAGAAGTAACCATTCTCTGTGTGTGTGTATATATTTAGAGATTTTATTCAATATTCCAGGCTTTATGAACTTCGTTAAATACTTGTAAATGAATGTTCTTGGGTAAAATTACCAATGATGTGTAGATATATACTCACCATGAAAGTTTCCTGGAACTATAATCTAAATCTTCTATTAAGAAGAAAACATGCTGTGCTCAGATAAAGATTTAAGGTGACCTGACAAAGCGTAGTTCTTGCTACCTTATTTTCTCAAAGCCAAGAATGTTCTCTTCTTGAATGTTTGACTGTACAATATTGCCTCATTTGGTTGTCAGTTCACATCATATTTTAATGAGAGGATATTCTAATAATATCTTTTCTCTTTCGGTTCCAGCCTGACCTCCATGTCAGTTCCCCCAATGTATTTTCTACCTTGTGGTCTGTGATATATATATATCAGTTTGTGTTCTTTCTGAGTCTTACGTGCAAGTTCCTGATTATTTTGCCCCAGTGACTTTATAGACTCCCCCATGACAAACTGAAAGTTTAGCTTGAACCTATCTGTCAAATATAATGAATAACCATTTAAGGGAAAAAACTGTTTTTAATGCTTTTTTTGTCGCGACCTCCTCGACCAGCAAGTAAGATGCAACACCAGATTCTTCTTTGAGCATTTTATTCAGGAACCTTGAACATTCTTCGAATACCGGGGAAAGCCAACCCACCGCTAAAGTAGCCCCTGGTCAGCCAGCCCCAGCAAGCTATTTGGGAAATGCAGATAGGTCTAGGTACAGGAAAGCAAGCCACATTCTCAGTCTTAGCCATATATGGGATAGTACGTGACTTAGAGCACATTCTCATGAGGGGGTGATGGGCGGAAACCAGCGCCACCCTCATGGCCCTGCACAATGCAGCTCTCTACACTTTTAATTTCTTTTTATCTGGCCAGCTCATAAAGTGAAAACACTCTCAAAGACTTCATTAAATGATCAGCAGTTTGCTTCTTTATTAGAGATACTTCTGCACTGTGTTTGTATTTCCATTTGGCTTTGGAATTTCTAATGTCAGTCAGCAATGGAAATATGTTGTGTTACTTAACATGCAAGTCTTAAATATATCCGATATTCATATAACTATATATTCTTCCTCTTGTATTGTTTTGTTATAGAAGCACTCTTAGGAAACCTCATGAGGGGCATTAGTGATGGAGTATAAGTTATTATCTACACACAAAAAAGTGAATACATGTAGGTAAAAATTTAGAAAATGATATTGAAAATCTTATATTTAGCAATGTGGGGTTCTACCAGTGTAATTTAAATCATTTTGCCTGGAAAATATTTTTTGCTTATTCATATCCATCCACTTTCCCTGAGTCTGTAGTTTCCTTTCTCTAGTTTAGATCTCATACCACTCTAACACATTCTTTGTAAAAAAACAGGAACAGAGATTAAAATGGGAGCTTTGCCTGGAGTATTAAAATCCAAGTCTCTAAAGTGGTTAGGATTGTTTTGAAATAATCTCAGAACACCTATTTATATACTGTTTATATAATAACCAGAGGGTTATTGATTCGCACTATAAACTATGTTCTGGGGTTTAACGACATGTTCGCCTATCACATTGTCTCTTTTTCAATGCTATGAGTTACCTCTGGCTTTGCTTATGTCTCCCTTTCCTACGCATCCCATCTATGCTCTCTATTTGAATCCCCAGACTCTTGCATTGTGTTTTTAGCTCTTTGCTTAATTTGAATGGCATGCTTTGAATTCTTTAAATTAGGTAGACTGAAAATGCACTTCTTTTTATTTATTTATTTTTTATATATTTTTATTATTTAATCAAACATTTCCACCTCCTCCCCTCCTCCCATTTCCCTCCTGCTTCCCCCATCCCCCTTCCTCTCCCTCTCCAGTCCAAAGAGCAGTCAGGGTTCCCTGCCCTGTGGGAAGTCCAAGGTCCTCCTCCCTCCATCCAGGATTAGGAAGGTGAGCATCCAAACAGACTAGGCTCCCAGAAAGTCATTACATGTAGTAGGATCAAAACCCAGTGCCATTGTCCTTGGCTTCTCAGTCAGCCCTCCTTGTCAGCCACTTTAATCAGTAACTAATATGTTATAATGTAAATGTAAACTCAAAAAGTGACTTTTAAAATTGTAATTGTTGAATGGAATTAATGGGGGGTGTTGGGACACATTTTGAATGCTACTTAGATAATAGGTATCATTAACCGGTTTCTATTGACAATTATATTTGTGCCTAATCATGTGAGATTAAAGGCTTCTTGTTTCTGATTCATCATGTGATAGACTAGTTCTCAATCCATTTTAGGTGAGTAGTTATAGTACCTCATTTTAGGATTCTCAAGTGTCATGTACATCAGGATTATATTAGGAAGTTTTGGTTTATTTTGTTGTTTTTTTTAAATATAGTCAGATATGATTGACTATTAAGATGAAACCAACTTGTCCCCTGTATTTAATGTGAACTCTGTTCTAGCTTATAATGTTATAGAATTTAGGAAAAAATAATATGTTAATCTATAAAAATTACATGCATGAAAAATCATCTGTACACAGAACTGACACAATATCATTGTAAGATACTTAGCCCATACTTTATGAAGTAGAATACAGCTGATGCCTTTGAACCAATCGTATATTTGCCTTGCTCAGGTTTCTTTGGTTCAGGGGTTACAAGTCTTTCAATCTTACTTAAATTATTTTCTTTTTACTCCAGTTTCATTGTGTATTCATGGAATATTCTACACACTTTAAAAGTTTCACATTTAAGAAAAAGTCCTGAAAATAGTATTGTACTCTATTTTCTACAGCATACTTTTCAATTTAACATATTTTAATACTTTGTTCATTCTCTCTGCTCAGTAGTCTTCTGCCAACCAAATCCACCATGGCTCACTTATCCACTACCTTGTTGAAAACATGTTTTATTATATGGCTTTGCTGTTACTATTAATGCTATGGAGAGAGGCTTGTGCATGCTGGATGTGTACACAGGAAGGTGTCTCTAGTATGTGTACCCAGGAGACAATGCTGCTGCTGTGCCTTGAGATCTGATTGTTGTCCCAGCTATTGAAGCCAGACCCTACACCGAGGATATATAAACACCCTTTTTAGCTGAATTACTGACAATTAGCACTCTTAAATATTTTGCTTTCTGCAAATACCTTTACTGAGAATGTTATGTTTCTCAGCAACTCAATATTCCCCTTTTTGGCTTGCCACATTTTACGTAGTAGATTTCCAATTTTAATATTAAATGTTAAATTGAAACTAAAATTTTAAAATATATTTGTGGAAAAGCAGACTGTGTAACAGTTTTATATTTTGACTGCATTGTCACTGCATGAATACATAGAAGGCAGAGGGAATAGTTAACTTCATTTGTATTGCTAGTATAAATAGGTATCTTGGAGTTCTCGCTTATTCTCTGCATAGTTACACATTCAGATGGTTTATCTACTTTGGGCTCTGTAAAATAGGGAAGTAGAGAGGTAGACTTTTGTAGATCTTCTGTTTGTTTGTTATATAATTAACCCTAGATAAATTATTCAAGCTCCCGAATTGTAATTTCTCACCTGACAATTGTCCATTAGCTATGCCAACTCTGTCTGTAAGGATTGGTTAATGTAATCGACACAGAACATTGTTGCATAGAATAAATGCCCAGGAAATGTTAGTGGCAGGTGACTTTCTACCTGCTTGGAAAGCTGAGGCATAAATAATAAAAAGGGAAATTGTAGAGAAACTGTACTAAGTGCCAAAGTTAGACAAATATAGAATTTACAGTCAACTCGGTATCTAAGTCAAATGTTAAGGATTAGAAATATTAGCTGGTTTAATAATATTAGCTGGTGACCTCGAGGTCCTCTTTGCTCGTGGGTCGGGTTCTCGCGCTGTGCGGGGATGCGATCTGGAGCAATGGCCCTCGCCGTTCCAGTTGTGTATTGTGGAGCTTGAGGCTACAAGCCCAAGTATCTCCAGCTCAAGGAGAAGCTAGAACATGAGTTCCCCGGATGCCTGGACATTTGTGGCAAGGGGACTCCCCAGGTCACCGGGTTCTTTGAAGTGACAGTAGCAGAGAAATTGGTTCACTCCAAGAAGAGAGGTGATGGCTACGTGGATACAGAAAGCAAGTTTCGGAAACTGGTAGCCACCACCAAAGCTGCCCTGGCTCAGTGCCAGTGAGACCTAGAGGCAGGGTCCTGAGACCTCCTGGCAGCCGCCTTATGACAGGAAAGACTGAAATGTCTCAAAGACCTGTGGTCCTTCTTCGATGCTCCTACGGCCACCAAGTCAGGTGGCCTCTGTGAGGGGGTGTGCCTCCCCAGAATCCACTTGTGCACACATCCTGGCCTGCCTTCTGCTCCCTTCCTCACCTCTCCCTGAATTCTTCCGTGTCTTCCACCTACCGTTTTGCCTTGGTTTCCCTTCTGCAGCTCAGCTGCCAAATGTTCCCAGTTGAATAAAAGCTGGATGAGGCAAAAAAAAGAAAAAAAAAAAGAAAAAAAAAAAGAAATATTAGCTGGTATGTGTGGTGCAAAGGATATCCTTGAAATTGGAAATCTGAAACTGTTCACTATCATCTTTTCATACTTTTAACACTTTTATTTAAAGACAGATAAGAGAGAATCCATGATGATAATTCTGGGAAATTTGTACATGTAAATAAATCAATAGGGAGCCATGAGCTCCAAGAATTTTACCTGTCTGTTTCAGGTACATACTTCCTCACTCAGGGACAGCTGCCAGCCCTGAAGAGGGCTGATTTTGTGAAGCATGCACTTTCCTAGCTCTTAGAAGCCTTGCTCCCTAGAGTGGTAACCTTGTAGAAGCCAAGCTTCTGTAATAGAATGTGCTACATGACAGGTCATGCAGGTCCAGATTTTATGTATGTGGTTCTGGAAGGCTGTCTGCCAGTTCAGTGCGTTAGCTATTCCTAGCATTTGGAGCCCACTTTCTGCGTAAATATAAAGCAGAAATGGGATGCAGTGCCTTTTTGTTCAGATGGTGTCAAGGGCCTTTCATGGCCTCTACACATTCCTTTTAGCCTACTCTCACTTTCAGTCCTGTCCATCTTATCGACACATCCCTCCCACAGTCTTAAAGAAGCAAATTACCTGTCAATCATCTCCAATACAGAAACAAGAGGAAATTATGTTCTGCTCAAAATCTAGCTACACCAGCTTTCCTGGGTGCAATTTTAAGAGCAAGTACTCTAAGTTACTGTAATAAATGGTTTCATGTTGCAACTTAATGGATTTTTCAAATAGGTTAATTCTTATTTTTACTTACATGTTATGTGTGTATAGGGGGTTTGTAAACATAGATGCAATTGCCCATAGAAGCCCCAAGTGGGTGTCAGATCCTCTGGAACAAAGTTACTGCTGGTGTAAGTAAGCTACTTGATTTTGGTGCTGAAAATGGAACCGTCATCTTTTGCAAAAGGAGTATGTTTTCTTATTCTCTGAGATGCCACTCAGGCCTCCAGAACTTTTCTAACTGATAAAGAGGCATATGTGTAGTCAAGGAAGTGGACATAAGCAACTGAAGTCCAAGTTTGGAATGCATAGCAGACCTCTGTTGGTCACCTGGATGATAGTAAACAGGTAACATCATTGCCTAAACTTAATTTCCCTCTTTAAAAATGAGACATAATACCATCTTAATATGTTTTTTAAGAAGATTAAGTGAGCTCAATGTAGGGCATATGGTAGTCAATAAAGGACAAAGGAACTGTGATAACCTGCCTTTGAATGCCTTAAATAATATTTCTTAGCAATAGTATTCAATAATGAATACTTTAAATGAATCAGATCTTGAACTTTTAAACTAACAGTTCTTCCTCAAGTAGTACCTTAAAAGTTTGTGTGTCATTGTGAGCATTAATAGGGGGCTATATACACTATAATTTATGTTCAAGACCGTCCATGGGAGGTGGTGAGAGAACAAACATCTTTGTACCTACTGAAATGAGCGTGGAACTTTACAAATAATATTAGTAAAAGCCCCTCTATACGATAAAAGAAAAACTATTGGCCAATGTGCCAGAAATAATACTTAGAATATTTATGAAGGAGCAAGGCAGTGCCAACCTAGGAGAGGCAACAGCTGAGCATAGATTGTGGACTGTTGGTACACATGTGCCCTATATACCTGGAATAAATACCTTGTCATAAAGATCATTGTGGGTTTTGCTGTGAATCTTCAGCAATCCTGAATTTTAGTTCACAGTCACAATAGAAACATCAGCTTTGTTTTTTGTTTCTTTCCTTTACTCCTGCCCAAGGGAAGAAAAGTGGTACAAGTTACCCAAGTGTCAAAGCATCCTTTCTGTCCTTTATGTAATAAAATCTGTTTTAAAAATGTTCCTATGATAGTAATTATTATATTTATTCAATTATGCACATTCTAATAAAGTTAATCATGTCTAAGATGGACATTAAAAATACAGGATAAATAGGAATATATCTTTTTGCTGTTCCTTGAAAATAAATCTCTAAGTAACCCTTTGCTAAATAAAATAATAGTTCTCCAAACCTGCAAATAATTGGACTCAAGAGAAATACACGTGGAGTGAATTTTAGCTCAAGTTCAGCATTCCTGGATTTCTTAGCGTATGATAAAACCTTAATCAGTCTCTTTTCAAATTACTAAATGAGAAGGTTATATAACCAAAGGAGGGAGAGTTCTTACTGTGTTCCTCTAAGTGTCTCTCAAGCAGTTACTCATTAATCTACATAAAACCCTTTCAAGTAACTACCATTTGTCCTAGTTTACATGAGGAGCCTTGCCGTAGATAGGCAGTGAAGTAGGGTGGGGGGAGTCTCAGCCATGGCTTGTTCCTTCCAGTATCACACGATATCATGTTTTCTAAATTTCTGATCAGTCAGCTTAGCGTTTTCTATTTGGGGAAACACTTTCATTTTGTTTGCCAAGTCCTCCTGTTTTCAGAGAATTCTTGCAGGATTTATGACTTGTTAGTGGAGTGAAGATTGGTAGGGTCTGGAGAAATGAATCACAGGTCATTCTTCTGCCCAGGTTACCTCTATCTTCTGTCGTTCTTTTTTGTCATTCATCTGATTATGGGCTCTTAGAATTTCTTCTCCATGTCTCCTTTCAAGATCCTGATAACAATCTAACTTTTTCAGTTTTACTACTTCCATATGAACCTTTATTTCTATGGTATACCTTTTTTTCTTTTTGAGGAAATTTGTTTCTCTTCCCATGTTTTCTGATGAGGCTTTCGTTGGTGGGTGCAGAAACCATGCTTGCTTTTAAAGTTAACTGATTTGGGATGCAACTTGAAGTTGCTTTTCACTAGCTTCAGCTGTCACCAGAGCAAAGTCACAAATAAAGAAAAAAGGGAGATAAAAACCTCATGTTAAATACGATAATAATTCAACATTGCATCTCGTCCCTGACGCTAGGACTAGAGCTTGGAGGCTCATTATGTCATCGCCCACAGTTCCTGGGTGTCTGGATGATTCTGCAGCAAAATTACTTGGGGATTTTTTTTTAAATGATACAATTTATGGGCTTAGTGCCTAGGATTATGATTCAGGGGACTGAGGGGTCTGTATTTCTGCATAGCTCCCCAGATGGTCTTAATGTGGAGCCAAGTATAGTAACTGCTGCCTGAAACCTAATGTTGATTAATTGAACACGTATTGTTTTGAGTAGCTTCTGTGGGTTGGGGTCATCATAGGCTTTTGAGCATACAGGCGGATGCCCGAGGAGGTGACCAAAAAACAAACAAACAAACAAACAACAAAAACCCACAGCTTATCTTTGAGCACAAAAGTCTTTATACTTTATATTTTTAGTTTGTTTATGATCATTATTATGTGTGTGATATGGAGTGGAATGAACATGCATGTGTAGGGATGGGATTGACATACATGTGCGAAGGTAATCAAAAGACACATTTCTGGATTCAGGTCTCTCATTTTTTTGTGGGTTCCAGAGAATGAACTTAGATTATTCTCTGGGGTTAACGTGGCTATGTTTCATCTGATGAATTGTCTTGCTGGGCCCAGAAGGAGACCATGTGTTGGTGTCCCATATTTCCCCTTTGAGAGACAGGCTTACAGAAGCCTCAAATTCCCAGGTTACAGCCAACACCTTGTTTGTTGCCTGCTTGTCTTAAGCTAGTTTTTTGATTTGTGAAAATTAAAATAGTTTCCACCTTAGAGAAAAGATGTGGAAAGTTATCAATTGTCTAATAACAACAAGTACCACATTTTTATTTAATTTTTTTTTTTACCAGGCAGGCAATCTGGCAGCCCCTGTGGTCCCTAGTTGGCCCTCATCACTAACTTACATACAGAATTATGTCTGCCCCATTCTTTAGCCTTATATTCTAGGATATTGGGAAATTTGATCATGTATTTATGAAAAGTTCCATTTCATTTTTGTATTGTGAAATATGAAGGCTCATTGAAAGGACCTGTTCTTTTCCTTCAAATTAAGATATGGGTTTGAATGTTCAAAGAATGGCATGTTTTAGGAGAGTCTGAGAAGCAGAAAGGATTTAATGACCCATGCTCTGAACAAACTGAAAGTCACTTATCTGTTCCCAAAAGGGCAGCTGCAATCAATGGATGTCTAGGAGGATTCTAAAAGTGAAGGGACAGCATAATATTCTGATTCTCCTGGGTATCTGCTGGGGCATGTGCCTCCTTCATAAATTCATCTCTACCCTGTAAGTCAGGTTTAGGGCATGTGGCAATAAGCCCATCTTGGTGATTGTTACATGAATGAAGTATGTAGACTTTTAGTTCTTACTTTAGATTTTCTTAATATCCTCAGACTTCCCTGCCAGTAGTTACATGTCTCCTGAGCATCTTGCAAAAAACATATACCAAACTAGGTAATTATTTTGGCAAGATCACATCATGAGAAGAGACTCCTGTGGTCTGAGTCTAGGACAGGACTGGACAAGTCATTAAGAGGGGCTTAGCCTCTTTTCCCTCTGTTTTTTTTTTTTCTGTTTTGGTTTTGCTTTTTACAGATGCATAATTGTGAGTGGATTAGAACTATCTCTTTGAATAAAACGAATGCATTTTTTTTTGCATTTGGCATCTTTGAAAAGAGGAGAAGCCACACCACTTCCCCATACTGTTCCCCTTCTCTCAATAGACATTTTAAGAAATTTTGCATTGTTACTTTGCAGAGTTGCATGTTTCTCCTGCAGCAATGGTGGTCGCTTATACTTTTCATTGCCTTAAATAGAAAATATTTTGTGGCTGGAGATTTCAAGATAGCCTTCCTGTAAGTAGTAGATATACTTTGGTTGATAGGGATATTTTAAGTTGGTGTTTGAAATAGTTACTTGCTAGGAATTAAAAACTGATTAACTCTCATAGAAAACTTGAAAAATACAGGGTGTTCTATCTATACCAGATTGTTGAGCAGGCCTGAGTTTTATGAGTGTGTGTGTGTGTGTGTGTGTGTGTGTGTGTGTGTGTGTGTGTGTCTGTCTGTCTGTCTGTCTGTCTGTGTGTGTCTGTGTATGTACTATTGCCATCCGCAGATTCTATATTCATTCTGGTCTGGTGTACTCAACCGAATAATTTCTTATTTATGTGAAGGAGATGGAGGTTGAGGCTCTGCTGGGCTCCTCTGTCTGCTGGAATTGAGAATGTAGGTATAAATTCAAGCTGAGTTCACAGTTTGCCCCAATTTAGATTTACACTTCTATGTTGATAGAGTGAATGTTTTACACACCTAGATACAGCCCCTAATAGGTGTGAATCCTAAGCAGATAACTATTCATAGTCATGATTAGCATTTCCAAAGGTGTCAAAATCACTTCATTCACTGTGATAAAGCAACTTGACAAAAACACATCTAAGCTAAACAAGTACAAGTGTTGTTGGTTTTTTCTTCTCCTTTTTATGATGTAAGCAGAAGAGAGCTGTTAGTTATTCTCTTTAAAGTGAGTTAGAGAACCATATTTGAGTACATTCATTATTTAAGACTTTCTCTCCAGCCAAAGTACCAATTACATTGAGATTTTTGGAAATTGGAGAAGTAACAATCATAATTGAAAACCAGGGAGTTAGCTTCACATATAATCACAATCTTAATTCTTACAATAAACTACTTTCATAATACTTACATTAATATTTTATAGATGGAATATTGAGGAAAAGAATGAAATCTTTGTAAACATTGTCTATGCATATATAATTGTATATGCATGTGTGTATATATGCATATATGTTGCATTTATACAGATAAACACAACAAAACACAACACATTTAACTGTATGTCATTTTGTCTCAAACATTTTGAAAATTATTTGTGATGAGTCCTTACAGTAAGTAATAGTAAATATTTTAAGACTCCACTATTTATACATGTGAACAAAGCACTACTAGCCATTATTAAATTCAGTGTTTTTGATAGCTTATATCCTACTTTATATTTTCTACAAAAATTAATATAAAAAAATGTCCAAAGCTACCAAATTTGCAGTTTGTAAAATAATAACTTGAAAGCTCCTTGTCAGGAAAGCCATTTTCCGCATGGGATGTGCGATTGGAGGGAAGGGGTATCCGATAAGATGAGGGCCTGCTAGAAGGGGTTTGCCTCAGGAATAATTCATTGAGTTATGCATTTCTTTATATTCTCATTTTACTTTACCAAAAAAGTGAAAAGACCTTATACCATTTATTTTATTATAAGATTTTTTAAATATTAGCCAAAAAGCAGCCAGGATGTGCCCATTTTCATTAATATAAAGCAATACCATGAACTAACACATATAACATAAAGGATGACTCTCCATTTTTCATGATATGCTTGTGTTCATGTTTGCACCCGCTCTTAGAGTCCTGTCCTGAACTCCTGTAATACTTCTCATTTACCATTGTCATCGATTCTGAACCTACTGTTCTTATTCTGTCTTTTGAATACCCGAGGGCTGAGAAATACTCTTAAGTGCTGTGTCAGAGCCATATTGAATTACTAGTGTTGTTAAATGTGTGTGAGAGCTTGGAGCGCATTTAGTGTGAGCTGGCCAACTGAGCAGGACAGGCATAGAGGGAGATAAGTGGAAAGGGAGCCACTGGTGTTTAGAACTCTTCCAAGTGGAGTGACTCCATAAAATCACACTGTAGCTTCTAAATTTAACCGTGAACATAAAACACAACCACAGGATGCAGTCGTGCATGATGAGGGCTTGCCTGGCCAGTTATTGACATTTCTGTGACCTGGCCCGCCCTACCTCTTGGAGGCACATAAGGAGCCAGAGACTAGCCTGGAAGTTCTCCAGCAAGATGCTAACAAGGACATCTGAAAATGTCTCTCTATCCCACCATCTCTTTTTCCTTTGTATCATCGTTGTTGTTGTTGTTGTTGTTGTTGTTGTTGTTGTTGTGTGTGTGTGTGTGTTGCTAGGAACGCATGGCATTCTTCACTCTAGGTAAGTATTCATCCCCCGATGAACTTCCATGCCCATTGATCATCTATCCCCCTATTCCAATTTGAGCCTTGTGATTCTATTTCTTTGGATGGTTTTTATCACTTCCTTGCAGATCATGTCACTCTGCCACTTTTGCTCCTGTGACATAATCTGCAAGTGGTAGGCACTGCTCAGCTAACAGTATTCCTTAGACATCTTATTCATTTGTCCACACTTTATACTCTGGACTGCATCAGGCTTTATATTCATTAAACTCTGGTCTGCCACACAGTTCTTTATATGACATCCCTCTTGTTTCTTTCCTGTTACCAGATGAAACAACTGTAGGATCACACAATAAACATCTGATAATGCTTGACTGATAGCATAGTTTCAATAAAAGCATTAAAATGATCAAGCACAATGTTTTCTCCAGGGAAAATTCCTTTCGCCAGGGTCTTTCAGGAATATCTTGTGCATATTTAAATGTACATGGCCATACTTTTTATTCTTGTCGATAAGAATAATACACTTAATACATGCACTATTGCCACTACATTTGTGACCTGGTAGGTCACTGAGAAGTTTTGGTTAAATCTAGAACAGGATTGTTGTATGGTTTTAAATTTATATCTGGTATAGGAATGATAAGTTATTGCCAAATTCTTAAAACTAATTTTTAAAGCCATTTGTATACATAAAGAGTCTAACTCTCTTTCTGGAACAGAAGAACTGACAACTAAGGAAATGATACTAATATGACTATTTCTAATGACCAGTTGCATCAATTCATATATTAGCCTAGTATATCAAATAATCAGATTATACTTTGGTATTGTCTAATTTTCTTGTTGTTTGAGCTCTCCATTCGACACCTATAATCTGAAAAAAAATTGTTATAACTCCAGAGCTTCTTTGATTTTTGTTTCTCTTGGACAAGTTTATTAACCCAATTGTCTCTTTATTTCTTTTTCTGAAAAATGAAGTTGACAAGGGAGTAAACACCATAGATTGTCATGAGGATGAAGTGGATTAGTCCAATGTAAGCACTTAGAACTATGCCTGCCAACAAACACTCCACAGAAGCCAATGGTTACTACATTCCTCCTCAGTTCCTTCCTCACATTTTGAGAACTGCCTCTGTAGATAACCATTTCTATCACATTTCTTTATCAAGGTATTTTTTTTCTTTTTACATTCTAAGTCAGCACAAGACAGCAGGAAATACTGTGCAGAGTGGTAAAGGTATATTGTTTCTCATTATTATGGAATGAGGTATGGGGTAGTTCCTCGTTGACCAAGGGAGAAAGAAGCAAATAAATATAACCTGCATAGCTATTGGATTAATTGGCCTCAGGTAACAGGGAATAAACATCCAATGCAAGTACAGAATATCTGGGGTTAGATTGGCTGTCCAATCTAATGGCGATGTTCCAGCAGCTTGGGAATGCAATATATTTGTTTTATCCAGCTGAAGGAGGAGGCACATTAGCTAATCTGATTGGGGATCTCGTAGGGGAGCAGTTTTAGTCTGCAATTACCTAAGAGAAGAAAGCTGTGGTTGGTACTTTCTGTAAACACTGGTAACATCTCTACTTGGCGAGGGAAGGCTTGTCATTACCCTGGGTCTGTACCTTTGGAATCCTTGACATGGTCGTGCACACATCAACAAAATACATCCACTCAGGACTTTATCAAGCTTCCACAGGCCACATTAATAATTTTGGAAATTGACAGGTACATCATGCTAGTATTCAATTTGAAAAATGAATGTAAAGAATACATTATTGAATTTTCTTTTATTTCCTTCCATCATTAAATATAGTAGCGAGTCCTTAAAAATCTGTTTGTGCCAAGGTTCTTTTAAAGAAAAATGGATACTTTTCTAAAAATTCCTAAGAATCCCTTAAATTTGGCTCTCTTGGAGGCACATTAGTGTTTTTGTTTTTGGTGGATGCAGAATTATTTAGAAACTCTTAAAATTTTATTGAAATTTGATTTGATTATAAACAAAAGTCTTGTCTTGAAACATGCAGCTAGGATCACAGTCACATGTCAAAATAGGATGTCCCTGTGGTTCAGGCAGCATGCCCTAGAAATGGTCAAGTGAGTTGAAGCAAAGCAGAAAAATTGAAATAAAATTGTCAAGTGGACACAGGAGACATTGTCATTCCAGCTTATATTTTGAAACTGGTCATAGATTGGCAAAATTTGACAGATGTGTCTTCTCTTTCAGCTTACACTTGAATGAAACTGCTGGAACCCATTGAAAAAAATAGTTTTTGTAATTTCCCCCCCAACATTTATCATTGACATTGGTTTTTGGAGGGCTGAGCATGCTAAATTGAGGACAAAGTAAAAAAGGTTCTGAAATAAATGCAAGGCAACTCAGAGTATCCAGACAATATATTTTGTTTTATAACTGACACACTGACCAGTCTACATGGAGTGACTCTTTGCTAGTGTATATGCATAGGTACTGCTGGAAAGACCAACAGTAAACAGTAATAGGATACTAACAATGATATGCCTCATAGGCTGTTAAGCCAATTCATAATTTGATTGTAAAGCTCTTTGCACTAGACTTCTCAGAAATTTTTTTCTGTTTTAATAAAAATTTGCTTTGAATGAATGGCATAATTCAGATTTGCTACAATTTTACAAAATTTCTATTTTTCTTTTTCTTTCTCAGTTTATATTAATTTCTATCTGAAAAGGAAATAAATTTATGAATATGCAGAAAATGTACCATGAATACATAGATACATAAATATTATGTCTATGTAACAAATTAGTTTAAAGAACTCAGAAAGCAAATTTAGCTGAGGTTCATTTTGTATTCATATTGTGGTTCTCAATTTATGGATTATGAGCCCTTGGAGGCATTAAAGGACCCTTTCACATGGGTCATACTTTAGATACTCTGCGTGTCAGATATTTACATTAAAATTAATGGCAGTAGAAAAAAATTATATTTATAAAGTTGCAATGCAAATAATTTTGTAGTTGGAGTCACCACAACATGAGGAACTAAAATTAAGGGTCTCAACATTAGAAAGGTTGAGAACCACTGGTCTGGTGGTGGAGATAGATATCACTAGTGCCAAAATGTTGGAATACTAACATAAAAAGTTCCAAATCACAGTTTTTTCAGATTGAAATCTAGTTCATGAGAGGCCCATATCTTTTAAAATAACTGTCATCAACACTGTTGATATTGACAAATGGCAAAGGAGGGAAGCTGAGTTGACCTAGATATCCTCTATAGCAGGAGATGACTTCCATTGTCATTTGCCTTAGTTGTGATCTCTGCTGCTCTAAATACTGATGGTGTCAAAGTTCACATCAAAATGGGAACATTCTGGTTTCCAAACTGCAGGATCATGAGGGAAGCTATGAGGGACCTTGGACTTGTAGCTCAGAGCTTTTGTTTCTGTCCTCTTATCAACCAGGTGGGTTTGACCAGGAAAAAATCAGTTAATATGCAGAGCTGCCAAACTATATCTCTGGAAGATATACAGATTATGAATGAATGAGTGGATAATGATATTGATGATGTTGGTCATGATGATTGAAAGCAAAGTAGATACAAACTGGTTTTTTAATCTGGCATTACACTATCATCATCATCATCATCATCATCATCTTCATCATCATCAATTTCCTCAAGAAAATGAAATCATTAGTAGTTGATCCATGATTCTATAGTTAATTTCCAGGAGAGGGAAATGATATACATTCCAGAGCAACTAATTCTCATAGTAATCAGTCTTTTAAAAATTAATGGCTATATATTTTACTGTAATAAATGCCTCAAGCCTTCTTAAAAATGTGTGTGTGTGTATGTGTGTATGTGTGTGTGTGTGTGTGTGTGTGTGTGTATGTGTGCGTGTGCGCGCCCATGTTCCCAAAGCAAGAGGGGAGCAAAAGGAGGGAGAGAGAGAGAGAGGAGTTTGTAGCAACATACCAATGCACTTTAAGTCTGGAATATTGAAGTTGACAATTTGTGAGTGTGAGAGGTGTTGATATGTAGTTCTTTTACTCAAAATTGCTGTTAATTATTTTATCTTTGCACCTAAAGATGTGAGGTATTTATTACTGTAGTACATACAAACAAAATCTCACTGTTTTTATCTCAAAGAAGCTGAACCCTGAGAATTTTCCAAGGCAACATTCAAAACTGTCTGTATACATTTGAAATAATATGCATCAATATTTCATGATTCAGTCTTAGTAGCAATTTTGAAAAGTGCATGACAAAAGCCAGGAATGTCTCCTTCTTCTTTTAGCTCAACCAGAAATAACTATTCAGAGCATTTTTGCTCTAAGTCCAAGGTATAGCATTTTTTTAGTTCAGCTGACATTAACAATTACATTTGTCAATATGTATTAAGTTTGGGTGCTCTTTAAAGACCGTATGGGGCATGTGTTGTTAATATATTAAGCTCTATTCTTCCAATGCAATTGTCTGTTAGCATAAAAAACTTTGAAGGGGATCTGCTTTTTCCCCCTTTATTTTAAAAGATTCCTGTGAAAAGTAGACTACTCTTATTGTAGCAGATGACATTTTTATTTGTACTTGTCTTGCCTCAGTAACTTCTTTTGTATTTATTTTAGCTTTATGATTTCAGAACTGGGATGAGCTGTACTGTGTCTCTTCTTTCTATGACAATACGTGGCAATTTGCAAACTCAAGTCGTGATTTTTATTAATTGCCTTCATTATTTATAAAGTCAGCGGCCCAAATTTTTAAAAAAAATGGTTAAAGATAAGCAACTTAACTTAAAAAGAATCTTCCAGAGTTACAGAGTGAGACTTAGGTCTTAAAGTTTGTCTATAGTTTCTCATTTCTATAAATTTGTGGGCAAGATTAAAACTGAAATATTGAAAATATGTTTTTAACCTATGAGGATAAATAAAATTCATAATATTTATGGTTTAAATGTTTGTTAAAAATCTAATTATATCACTCCTTGTTAAAATTGCACTGAATTTTGAAAGGGCTTTCTTCTTTTGTTAGTAATTGTTTAGAAACCCTCCTAAATAAGTACTGTATCTACATGAGATTACATCATTCTTGTCTTCCTCTCTCCTGTTCCATCTCCTCCTGTAAACCTCCAAAATTCATACCATCTCTTACATTTTTGCTGCATGTCTCTACATATATACATATATGTATATATACATATATATATATATACATGTATATATATATATATATATATATATATATTGCTGGGCGGTGGTGGCGCACACCTTTAATCCCAGCACTCGGGAGGCAGAGGCAGGCGGATCTCTTTGAGTTCGAGGCCAGCCTGGTCTAGAGGAGCTAGTTCCAGGACAGGCTCCAAAACCACAGAGAACCCCCCCCCCAAAAAAAAGAACTAAAGCCATTTGCTTTGCTCATATGTATATATGTTTAGGACTAAGCTCTTAAAGCTGACATTGTCTATGTTGTTCTCCTAAAAGATCAATTCCCCTTTTCTAAGCAGTCATTGACTATATGTAGCTCTTCATCTAGGGTTGGGATCATATGAAATACCACCTTTTTACTGGCGATGCATTTATTCTAATCATATTCAGACAATATTATTTTTGAGACTTTATGGACTTAGCTTCATTGACATATATAGAAGAAAATATGTTGGATCAGGTATTCTGATTTTTTGACTCTTAAAGTCCTTCTAAACCCCCGCTTCTTTGATTTTTCCCTGAGCCTTGGGTATAGGAGTTGCATTGGAGATGTATCAGATCACCCCACAATCATTTACTCTCTGCATTCTCAACAACTTTGGATGTATGTAATAGTCTCCATCTTTTCAAAAATAAAAATAAAGCTTCTTTGATGATGGGTAAGAGCTACACTTATCTGTGGGGATAAAGATAAGTTACACATTACATTGATTTATAAAAATGGCTTCGGAAGGTTCTCTTCTCAGGGTCTATGATCTATCCAGAAAAGGGTAGTTGACTAGTTTTACACTGCAAGAGTGAATTCTCTCATATCAAGTGGAATAAAAATGCAGACAGCAGTAATTGATTACATCTAGGATATAAGTGCTACTGTTGCATTGTTGTAGATATCTTGCCAGGATAGTTGTTGTGATGGTTCACGGGCTGTACAGCTGGGAGGGAGTGTTAGTTACCTTTCTATTGCTGTTATCAAATGCTATGACCAAGGCAAATTCTGAAAGAGTTTAATTGGGCTGATGATTTTGGAGAGCTAGTGTCCATAATGGCAGACATATGGCAAGGAGATAGAGCAGCAGCTGAGAGTTCGGCCCAACAATCAGAAGACAGAAAGAACACAAAGCCTGCCCCAAGTGTCACACTTCTTACAAGACCAAATGTCCTAATCTTCCTCAAACTGGTACATTGAGGACAAAGTAGTTAAATATTTAAGTCTATGGGGGTGCATTCGTGTGTAAATTAAAACAGTAGGACAACAGGTTGCTTTTCTCTCTTGGTAGCTTGCTTAGACACACAGAAATTGTATTAATTAAATCAATGCTTGACCCATTATCTCTAGCCTCTTATTGGGTAACTCTCGCATCTTGATTTAACCCATTTTTAATAATTTGTGTTCACCATGAGGTCGTGGCTTACTGGGAAAGATTTAGCATGTCTGATCTGGCAGCTCCATGGCGGTTCTCTCTCTTACTCTGCTTTCTTTCTCCCAGAATTCAGTTCTTTCAACTCCACCTTCCTAAGTTCTGCCCTATCAAAAGGCCAAGGCCTTTCAACCAATGAAAGCAACACATAGACAGAAGGACCTCCTACATCAATCCCCTCTGCTGCTTGGGACAGGCTGAATTTCTGCATTCCTTGGTAGAAAGTTGTCTGATTTTAGGCATGGGTATATTACTTATTAATCATTAAGCAGGCATCTTAGTTTCACAGGGCCACTCAAAATTAACATAGGGCTTTCAGATAATTATTTCTCCACAAGTACATACCAGTTCAAGAAGGCCAAAGTGTGGTAGAGTGTACAAAATTCTCTGACTGAACAATCTAATTAATTAGCTCCATATGTTTTGTGACACACAAACATTATGTGTATATATATATATAATTTACACACATATAATGAGGGAACTTTCTATCTTGTCTCTGACAACAAAAATTTACTTTAAAATGGACTTTGACAATACTTTGTGTTTATTTGTATGACTGTTTATGGATTTAGAAATTGGGACAATCTATGCTTGAATATATCTGCTTCTTTATTTTCTTTAGTATTACTAAAATATTACCATTAGATAAAATGAAAGAAATTGGAATTCAGGGTAATATTTTATTTGCTGCAATTATCTAACAAAAGCTTTAAAATTTAGTGTGTTAATAGTTAATATTTTATCACTGCTGAGTTTCTTGCATCTACCTGTCAGTTACATATTATGTTTCAGTGTTGGCATTTCAAGCATTCTTCATTTTGAATAAGATAAAAAGATTTGCTTTATCTGAGGATGTGAATTTTTGTGAATGATATAAGATTTAAAGAAAATAAGAAAATTTCTCCTTAAGAGGAACTGGGTTTTAAAAGTCTAAATTCTTATATATATATTTTGCAGAATAAAGGATTTACCTGAAGACAAAGCATTCTATTCATCAGAGACTAGACAAGAGTTACTCTTGCTTTTGGCAATTAAAGATGATGTTGTCATGGAAACAGTTGATCCTGCTATCGTTCATTGGCTGCCTGGCAGGTAACAATAAGCTATATTTTGTATGAATTATTCTTTAAGTCATGTGTTTAAATTCTTGGAGTTTATTTTTGAGATAGAGTCTCATGTAGCCTAGACTGACTGCAACTCCATATTTTGATTCAGAATATCCTGACTTCATCTCCCAAGTACTGGGACTGCAGGCTTGCATGTCTATGCCTGCTTATTCTTAGATTCTTTTTAAATGTTGAGGTGAAATTGCACCAGTGTCAAAGACAAACAGATGTTTTTTCAGAAGTAATAATCTCATTCTTAATTCTGATAACTGTTTTCTCATGGCTCTTCTACCTAATATTTATGAGCCAATATATTTTCATAGAAACTGTAACATCACCTGATATTAAAATTATATTGCTGAATTTCAGAACAGTTTTCAATATTACAATCTAAAATTGAGAACATTCATTTATATGCATTTGGTTTTCTAAAGAATCTGAAAATGAGGTCCTCCCTTGTGTAAGGAAAATTCACTTTTTAAATTTTATATTTATGTATTTATTAGCATATGTATTTATAAATTTATTAGTACATATACATATGTAAAAATAAATAAAGGAAAAGAGGAAGCTAGGGTGGGCAGAGAAGTTTTAGAAGGGGAAAAGGGAATGGGAGTAGTTATATAATTATATATATTTTTCATTATATTTTTAATTAAAATATAATTATATCATTCCTCCCCTTCTCATTCCTCATTCCAAATCCTCCATCTGCCCACCCACATCCTCTTCAAATCTATGACCCTCCTTTCTTTAAATATTTTATGTATATGCATACATCTCTATATATGCATTTATATGTGAATATGCATCTATACACACACAAATACTACCTTTCAAGTTCATTTTGTGGTGTTTTTTTATATCTGACTTCAGGGCTGACAACTTGGTATTGGATAGCCAATTAGGGGCCTTATTTTGGAGGAGAACTAATTCTTTTCTCAATGTCCTAGAGTTGCCTGTGTCTATATTTAGGGGTAGAGTCATGGGAGAGGATATATACTTTTTAAATATTATGTTATTTTCCTATCAAATCTTTAAAATTGTTCTTTTAATATATACTTGAGATATTTTGTTAGACTTTAAACAATCTTTGCATAAACTAAACAAAAGGAAAATGTTTCATATTTATACCCTATGTAATTATTTTAATTCATTTGATACTCTTTCATTTTGAGGAATTTGAAAGAAAATAAATTTTTTAATGAAATATACTATATACTATGAAATACAGAACACTTTTTTTTGTTTTTCATTCTTTTTGTTATAAAACATCTAAAGGATAAATATGTATGGTAAATAGGAGCATTTTACCCATGTGATTTGGTTGTTGTACAATAGGGTCATGTATGTTTTGTCTGTGTGCCTGTGTGTAGGCATTTTTTCCCCTTAACTCATTGTTTATTTTCTTTCTCTGATCCATAAAATCATTTCTCACTATGAAAACAAATCAGCACCCATCTTCTAGGTCTTAGAAGCCCTTTTTCTTTATGAAACCTGAAGCTTAACAAACATAGCCTATATTCTTTTCTAATGAATGAGGCAGATTAAAATGTTTATTAAAACATAGAATTTACATGCATAGATATATTAAAATAGATAGATGTCTTAGCTCTTGCACAAAAATTTAAATGTTTTTCAAATATTTAAATGATAAAGTGTAACAATTCACAATCAATTTTGTATTAGAAGGTTTCAACTTTGTGAATTAATGACCACCCCCCCCAAGTTTTTTATGTTTTTATTAACATACTTAATTACCCCATGCTTTTTTAGTCCCAGTTCATCTGACCTTGGTGAGCTCCCAATAGATCAGCCCCACTGTCTCAGTGGGTGGGTGCACCCCTTGCAGTCCTGACTTCCTTGCTCATGTTCTCCTTCCTTCTGCTACTCATTTGGACCTTGGGAACTCAGTCTGGTGCTCCAAGGTGGGTCTCTGTCTCTATCTCCATCCATCACCAGATGAACGTTCTATGGTGATATGCAAGATATTCCTCAGTATGGCTATAGGATAGGGTCATTTCAGGTTCCCTCTCCTCAGCTGTCCAAGGAACTAACTGGGGACATCTCCCTGGACTCCTGGGAGCCCCTCTAGAGTCAAGTCTCTTGCCAACCCTAAGATGGCTCCCTTAATAGGGTATATACTTCCCTGTTCCCATATCCACCCTACCTTTATCCCAACCATCCCATTCCCCCAAGCTCCCCCCATCCTCCCTTTCTCACTTTTCTCTCCCCATTTGGAGAGTGAGGGGGAAAGGAGTGGGGGGAGGGGGAGAGGAGTTTGAGGAGAGGGAGAGGATTGGAGGGAGGAGGAAGGAAATGGGAGGCGGGGAGGAGGCAGAAATTTTTTAAAAAAAATACTTCATTACATTTCTAAAACAGTTTCTAATACTGAAGCAAAAAGTTGTCAACACTTTCAAATTTCAGATTTGTGAAAGGTACTTTAGAGAAAGATCAATACAGGCATTGCAAAGTGAAATTTTTTTTTTTAATTTTCTTGGTTTTGTAGAAGAGTAAAGTGGCAAATCATGTCATCAGGTTTATCCTTCAAGATGATAACATTTGTAAAAGTCACCTTGAAATTTCACAAGTGACAAAAAAAAAGCCACACTGAGAAAATGGAAGTGTTGTATAGTTAAAGAAAATGGGACCATTTTTCAAAAGTTTAAAATCTTATTCTATTACATATAAAATGTTTTTCTATTTGACATAAAAATTGCAATGTGCATCTGTCCAAATTTTGTTTTCTTCCTGTTTTCCACACAGTAGTTTACAGAGAAAGGTAGTGTACATAATCCTAAAATGTGAAAGTACCTTTACGGAAGTTAAATATCAGTGTGAAATTATAGATCAATATCTAAAAGCAGTAGAATGTTCAAGGGAGAGCTAATTTTTTTTGTGTGCAACATACTCTATATAACATACTGCTTTACAGAATTGCTAATCTTCATGTTTATAATAGAGTGAATAATTTTACTCATTTTTGTCTTATAAAAATATTAAAAGCAGGGTATTCTTTATATACTGAATATCAGTATTCTCATTGTATCAGTAAAACTGATAATATTAGTTCCTGATCATGACAATTTGGGTGTTTTGGATATTTTGAAATAAGTTACGATTTACTTTTTATATTTATCACAGCGACTGAATTCCTTTAGCCCTGTTTAACAAAAGATGTACAGTCTGTGCAACTGGTGCTGTGTAGTTCGCGTTTCTCAATCTTTTCCCAGGAAGCCTTTTGTTAGCCATTATTTTCCGTGTTTTTCTTCCTCTTTTTCTCCTTTGTTTTGACAAGTTGACATTTAACACTAACCATCACAAAAGATGAGACAGATTTAGGTAGAGCAGAGCAAGGAAACAGAACAAGAACATTTTTATTCTGAGGATTCTGACAGGAAGCCTGAAAAGGAAGGAACATTGTTAGGGGTAGAATAAGAGTAATGCCACAAAAATTAATATGATTGATATTAAGGAGTGGAAGCATGTTAACTGAATCCAGATGGTGGGGAGGACACTACTTATTCCTAGTTGAGGGAACTGATAGAGTCTGTAGGCTTCAGTCTAAGTGACTTTTCCGTCAGTGTGATTACCTCAAGACTTCTATTTATTCCCAAAATCAAAAGATGAGTTTACTTCTTGAATTGTTTCTTTGTGGAATAAAGGCCATTGGCTAAGAATCATTAAGAACCCAAAGAAAGCATTTTTCTACACCTTAAATGCCTAAACATTAACTGTTTAATTATAATGACTGGAAAGCTGGCCCGGTTGTTAAGAACATGTGCTACTCTTGTAGAGGGCCTTTGTTCGGGTCTCAGCATCAACTGCTGAGATAATCATCTGTAATTCCAGCTTTAGGGGATCCAATGACATCTTCTGGTCCCTACAGGTGCTAGACACATACGTTCTGTATGTACATATAAGCAGGCAAACATTTATGCTCATAAAATAAAATATAGCAATTACTTGTTCGAGACTCAGGTATTTGCTATCTGGTATGGAGCCGTTAGTTACTGGTGGATAGCGAATGAGTAACCTGACCTTGTCTGTCTCAGTGAATTCAATTCATCCAGGATTCCAGAGACAGTTCATAACTTTTAAGCTCAGTTTTCTTACACGTGATTGGTGAAACTAGCAATATTTAGTCATATCAAAGTTAAAGTATTGCTATATTTTAATGTTCACATGTTTATTAGAAAATTGAAACACGTGCCTCTTGCATTATATTGTGTTGGTACAGCGCAGCTCCATACATATATGAAATAGGAGCCTGGCCTTATGCAGATGTTTTGTTATATACATGACCAGAAGAAAGCAAGATGAATGAAGATAATAGAGACTTTTAATTTTACCTTTATTTATTATATGTCTGTACATATTTTTGTGGGTGCTGTGCAACTATGTGATGGTGTCTCAGGCGGTCAGAAGAGGTGTCAGATCCTGTGTAGCTGGAGTTATAGGCACGTTTCAACCACCTGATATTGGTGCTAGGAACCAAACTCAGGTCCTCCAAAACGCAGCAAGTGCTAATTAGATTCTTAGCCACCATCCCATTGCCAGATATTGGAGACTTTGTGATGTTACAAAAAAAGTAGTAAATGTCCACTGGGTTTGTTTTATAACAGACACTGCATATTTCATTAAATGAGTCCAGGTTTTCATGTTCTTGTGGGGTAAACATGGTTAAGTCTTTAACCATTCTCTGTGGGAAGTCTGAACCTATATTGCTTTCGTGTCAGTTTTCTGAGGAAAGGGAAATATTTCAGTGCAATGCCCATTGATAGTGAAAAATATTTGTGAGATCTATTTAAAAACATCATAGAGAAAGTTGTAGTTTCCTATAAAAGTTAGGAAGCATTTTTATTTTACCAACTTCTCATAGAATGAGAAGTGAATGGTTGGTTAATCATCCTTTACTACTGCTTCAGTAACATCCAGGAATCATGTGTCAAAATGAGTAGCTATTTATCCTGGAATGGATTAGTTTCACAAGAATGGACTGCTAGATTTCTTTTAGTAAATATTATAGTAGGATTTCCAATGCATACTCTAGTTTGCAATGATGATGAAGTCCTTGAGATGGCCCTGTTCTGTTTATCCCAATGACTGGCCTGATCTAATCAACTAATGAGATTGTCCCAACAAGATTTTCTTGGTTCAGGGACCACGTTTGCTTATACAGTGTGGATCTTGGCAAATAATCATCAAATCTAAGTTACTCTGGTAGCTGCTCTGCAGTCACTTTACAAGTTAAGTTCAGGAAAAGCTTAACATGGCAGATGTGGTAAGACAGGTCAAGGACAATATAGCTGCTTGCTGACATCTTGCTGACCTGGTCCCCCTGCTGGCTTAAAATGCATAAAGATTCTATTGGTGACATTCTTTCACTGAGAACAAATTTGAAGAATAGAACATTTTCTTTCAGTTCCTGGTTTCAGAGGTTTGGCACATGGTTGTGGGCCTGTAGTGATGCAGAGCTTATGAGTGTGAAAGCATTTGACAGGAAATCTTTTATCTTTTCTAATGGATGGGAAGTGGAAGAAAGAAATGGAGGAGTGGATCATAGATAGAACGTGGCTCAGTGACATACTCCCTCCAAATGGGTGCCATTTCCTTCCAATGATGGCGTCATGTTATGAATCCACCCATGAGTCAATCCATTCACAAGGTTCAAGACATCATGTCATGGTGACTGAAAAAGCCTTCGCAGACATGCCCAGAGTATGATCTGCTCCTAGGAGAGTCTCAATCCAGGTTCCAACAAGATTAAGCTTGTATTGTGTGACAAATCTTTCTTGGGAATATAAAAAAAAAAACACATCCATCCAATCACCGCAGATAGGAATGCCATGGCAGATCAAATTACAGAGAGCACCAAAGTCCAATTGGTGAACCAATGTGTTTTGTTATGATTACTTAAAGGAATATGTGGGAGTGGTTACTTACAGGAATATTGGTGAAGGGTAACTTACAGGAGCAGAAATGTTTGAAAGAATACTGCCCACTCCAGCATGGTGGTGCTCACAAAAGCTGGGAAAACTGAAGGCAGCTCAACAGGGTGGCCAGGACCCTTTCCAGGTACCCCAGTTGGTGGAATGCTCTCCTAGGCAGCTTAGCTGGTTTCTTCTTCCAGGCAGCTGGTCAGGGTCTCAGAGTCTTTGCAGCTTTTCTCCTGTGAGAGTCTTCTGTGAAGCTCAATTTGTTTTCCCTTTGAGAGGTTCTAACTCTCAGCTTTTTCAGTTTACTTTGGCAGAGTGGGACCTAGTGTATATGGTGGTTTACTGAGTACCTGAAGCTATTTTTACTTGTTTGTCTACCTGCTTAAGGAGTTTCCCTGCAAGATGGAGTGTTTTAATCTCAGAGGAGACTGTCACAGAAGATGACAGACAATAAATATTACCAACACCAAAAAATGACAGTCATTATTTTATCAAGCTTTGACCCTTGAACCTATTGCCATTACTTTGACCTTTGAACCTATTGTCATTGAGATTAGACTGTTCCTTTGGAAGAAATGTAGATGGCATTGTATAAGTAATTTTAATAAAAATTACCAATCTTACAATCAAATATGAAGTTTAATATGAATTAGACTCAGGCTTATTTCAGCATTGAATATTTAGTTATGGTAAACTAAATTCACAACTATAGCTTATGTGGTAAGCTAAAATTCTCTATTTGTCTTATGCCAGTGGTCTCATTTCTTCTAACACTATCCCTATCCATTGACACATGACTTTGTGTTCCTCCAGCATAATTTCCATTATGTTCAATGCTATCACATTGCTATTTTGCTTTGTTAGTTTTCTCTATAGACTGTAATTTCATAATGATAGGAAAGTAAAACAAACTCTTCAAGGTCTCCCATGAATAGCTGTAGTGTATGTTTTTTCAATTAGTTTTCATAACACCACGCTTGTCATCACTTATGAAATGATTAAGGATAGTTATTGGGCTACAATTAACCTCGATGTAGATTTAAAACTATCTGATTTTATTTTTGGTGTTAGATGTTATACTTCAAGAAAGCTGTTTTACATAGAGATGGCTCTCATGTCTTCTGTCTGTGAACAGTGTAATATATAGCTTGAAAGCACTGAGACTGGTAAAATGGAGATGCCCCTGATCACTGTCATGACACCCCCCGTGAGATTCCCACAGTACCATCACCCTCCATGTAATTTACAGATAAACTCATTTCATATCATTTTCTTGATACCAGCTACTGACCTCTAGAATTTTTTTTCATTTAAATCTTGACAGGCCAGACAAGTAGGCATGGGAGCACCAGTGAAAGATATAAGCATGATTGGTACATTTTGTTCCCATAACGTTAGTCATTAACCAAACATATTGAAGTTTTCTGCACCTGATGTGGACTAAGAAAAGATTAAGTAAACTTTAAAAACATGTTTTGGAATTGTAATTAGGATTCAGCAAACATATAATTTAAATAAAATTCACATTTCTGTTTAGCTCTTAACAAGCCATTGTCTCAAAAGCACCTCGTAATTAGTCCACAAAGTCTTCCAAATAAAGTGCTCATTCAAACTGATTCAATTTCTATTACCTAACTGTTAAGCTGTCTTAAAGTACTCGTCACAAAAGTGTTTTAAAATGTCCCCTGTATGGTATACCTTTCCATGAACTGAGTCCTATTAGAAGAGCTAACTGGATGGGAGTTCCCATTAAAGTGCAGTAGCTTAACTTATGAATGATGAAGTATAGGAGAATGAATGCACAGACCCAGGCACATACAAATGCACACATGCCTGTGTTCATGTGAGCCTTTGTTGTTCTGAAGCAATGTATTTCAAGTGTATCCTCAAAGAGAAGGCAGAATTGATGCCAGTCACTTTGTGTCCTTGTTCTTCTCTTTTCTCATTCATCTCTGTCATTTCAGAGGGGGAATTCAGGTCTTTCTCCTCTCTAATTGTTTTTAGTATTGCCCCAGTCTTACTCCTCATCTCTCTGCTTTCTGTTCCTTTTCTTTTTCTCCCTTGTATCCAACATGCTGCAAACCAGGATATCTTGGCTGAATACTAAGCACCAGCTTTATGGAGGTTATAGTAATGATACGTGAAGTGGAGGAGTCCAGGATGACTCAGGCGGCAGTCAGTGTAGGAAGGAAAGGAAGCTCAGGTAAACAACAGAGGGAATGCAGCCATGATATAAGATTCCAATTAAACTGTACATCCAGAGTACTGGGGGTGGTCTCACTGGTTACTTGGAGAAATGAAGATTCAGAAAGGAGGAGATGCCATTTGAGTTGGACCCCAAATAATTACTCTGATTATTTGTTGAGCTCTTACTGTTTCGGAAGCATCATGCTAAAAAATTCCTCTGAGTTGCATCATTAATTCTTTAGTTGATTCTCTTACCCTTTCATTATTTTTTTTTTCTGCAACACAGACTTTTATTTTTGCTCAAACGTTTTAGCTTGTAAGAAAGAATTCACGCATTAAATCAAAAACAGGAAGGGTGAAAAACTCAAAAACGTCAAGTGACCGTCCCGTCCATGAATGCCAATTCCTTTTAAAACAGTATTGCTTCCTATCAACGCTACACACGGGATAAACATCTTGATTTGACTGAACCAGCGTATGAGTTCACTGTATGAAAAGGGCTTTGTCCACTGCTGGGCGTGCTATCAGGCAGTGACGTGTATAAAGTTTCCAGTTGTCTGGTCAGTTGCCTCACCTTTCTAGGTAAAGGGTAACACTAAATTTTGGAGACCAAAATGGGATCTGTTGATTGCATCGCCCCAGCTGCATCAAGTACAATGAAAAAAAAAAATCCTACATTAAAAATAAGTTTATCCTTCACAGAAATGTGCAGGGCTGCGCATGGAGAAAAATCTCAGAACTTTGTCTACCTTCTCCATTTCCTGCCACTTGTCAGGACTGGGGTTGTGTTCTAGCTTTTTACAGGAAACTCTGGAAGAAAATGGGGCAGCTTCCTAGGGTGGGGGAGGGTTAACTCCATGAACTGGTTCAGCTGGTATGACTGTACTGGAGGAAGAAACCCTGTAGACTGGCCCATTGGTAGTAGGACATAAATGATCAGCTTGTCTGTTGTCTTGTCCTATCGTCTAGCTGTAACTCTTTTTTTTAAATTGATAATTTATTTATTTATTTTTTTTGAGAAAAAACATTTCTGCCTCCTCCCAGCCTCCCACTCCTCCCGCCCTTCCCCCCACTCCTCTCCCCCTCCCTCTCAAGTCTGAAGAGCAGTCAGGGTTCCCTGCCCTGTGGAAAGTCCAAAGTCCTCCC
>NW_004949099.1:16750627-16753255 GCF_000317375.1 Microtus ochrogaster | reverse complement strand
TCCCTCCTTCTGTTCCTCATGAGGAACTGGGAGTCTTGACACATTAAAGAACTTCATAAAATTTACATACTTAAAGGACTCAAACTTGCATTTAGAGCCTAAGACTTAGTCTAAGGAAGTGGTTTACAGTACTTTTAAAGCATATATACACAAGATCCTGTGTTTAAATGCTACTATTTTAGTATATAGAATCCTGTATGTTAAATAAAAACACCAACACATATATAAGACAAATAGTTCACAGCATAAAGCATTATCATTATACTAAAGCTGAACATAATTAAAACAATATGCAGAAAAGTTAAAGTTTAGAGAAAAGTATAACATAGGCTTGCTTTTTTTTTTAAATTTATACAAGGCCAGCATAGAATAACAGTTAGAGTCAAGACAATAACTGATGTGCATTTAAAGATTGATGTGTGGCAATCCTGACTCAAACAGTTGATTTTGATTAGCTCATTACTGAGTTTAGATATAAAAGTAATATTTGTAATGATAAAGAAAATTGCATATTTTTATGCCATGGAATTATTTTGTGTTTGCATGTTGTTAACACTTGAATCTGGGTCCTTCATTTGCAAGTGAAGTCTTCTACTATTGAGCTATGTGCCCCACTCTACATGCTTAAATATGTGTGATAAATATGCATATATATTATGAAATGATTTTAAAGCTTATTAATGTATCTATCACATCGTATTTGTTGAGAACTGTCTTGTGAATTGTTTGGTATACTGCTGTACTTAATATGCTAGGCAGAGGAACTCCAGAAGTATCCTCCTGCCTGTATGAGATTCTTTCACTCAGCTGAGTCTACCTCTTCCTGCATTCCTCTGTCCCTGGTAATTGCTGTTCTACTCTCTGCTTCTACATGCATAGCTATTTGAAATTCAATAGACAAGTGAGATCATGTGCTATTTGTTTTTCTGTGCCTGAATTATTTCAGTTAACACTGATGTGCTGTAGGTCTATCCATGAATGTGCTAACTTAAATAAAACTAAAATCCTATGAGATTGATAATTTTCTCGTTACCTCATAGGCAGCAACTGAGGTGCAGATGTATTATTACTTTTTCTAAGGTTATCACCCTTATTAAGTGGAACTCAGGTTTTGAATTCAGGCAGTAATCTTTGAAGTCTTCATTTGCTATTGTGGTAGTTAAGCCTGTGCCCATAGAGAATTTGGAATGTTGTTAGACCAAATTGAGATTGGCCATAAATGTAAAATACGTCCTGATTTTCAGAGATGTATTATTTTAACAAGGACAAAACATGCATTATTAAAAGTCTTTAAAATGATTCCATGTTTAAATAATAAGATTACACATTTGAAGTTATATATATATATAATGAAATTAATTTCTTTGATATTGTTTTCCTTTCTTTAATTAGAAAAATTCACATTGTTTTATGTCATGAACAAAGCTGTAGTTGGTAGTATGGCTAAAGGAAAGGTGTCTTGGCCTAAATATTGGTGTGTGTCACCATTTTTGCTTTGCTCTAAAAATTTTGCTACAATGGGCTATTAATAGGCTAAAGTGGAAGAAAAAGAGACTTAAGTAATTCTGAAGGGTACAGTTATATATCACCTGAGTGGTAAATTATATGCCTGTTGCATGACTCCTACTAGGGACATATGGAACAATTCCCACTTATCCCACCCAGGGCAGTGATGATAGATCAAAAAAACAGTTCCATCCAAGTTTGTCTTGGTGAACTTCTGAGTTTTTAGGGTTCCTTAAAAGAACATGAATAACTTAAAAGCAGCTTTATCACTGAAAAGCCTGCCCCAGCATGGGTAAGGATCAAGAAATCCGGGTTCTTACTTGCAATCAGCTCCACTGAAAGTCTCCTCTTCTTAGCCTATGTTTTTTGCACATATAACTTCAAAATAGGGCCTTCTGAATTATGTAAATTTCTAGGCTCCAGATTCTTATAAGCTTTGATAGCTTCCTGAGTTTTAGGAACCCAGCCTTCTCCTTAAGGAGGAATTGTTTCTATTCTCAGGAAAGAGCTGTACACCAATGCCCAACCAAGAGCAGTTGGTATGAAAAGATAACATTGAAGAGGAGTAAAGTGAGAACGTCAAAGCTGAACAAGTGTGACAAGCAATTGCATGGTTCCTGTAAATGAATGGGAAGATTGCTAAAGGGGGCCTTTTAAGTTTGAAATGGAGAGGGAAGATAATGAAGCAATTAGCAGAAAATAAATGACACAGAAAGATACAGGGATTTGGAACTGTTTAAGACATTCACAATGTTGAAGTGGTTGAAGCATATTTGAATGACAGGAACTGGGATCTGTCTACACCCAAAGACTGAAACTCTATCATTATCAGTATCGACTTGGGTCATGACACAGGATCCAGGTGAGGGGGTCTTTATATAGTGAATATAATCCATGAGACAAATTAAAGTGAAATTTGGAAATTAAATATGAAGAAGACCAGTTGCCATGCTATCATAAAGAGATGAAGAAGTACTAAGCAAATGTGCTGGCTTTGTGGGAGCCTAGCCAGTTTGGATGTTCACCTTCCTAGATATGGACGGAGGGGGGAGGACCTTGGACTTTCCACAGGGCAGGGAACCCTGACTGCTCTTTGGACTGGAGAGGGAGGGGGGGAGGAGT